>NC_132792.1:53794260-54094677 GCF_048418805.1 Vulpes vulpes | reverse complement strand
TCTTAAGTTTTAGTCCTGATGTTTGCAAATAAAAATATTTCCACAATTTGCAATCAATGAAAATGCTAAACATTATTTTCCTTATAATTTTAATTATTTGGCTATTAAATTTTTTAATTTTATGTTTATTATTAATTAGAAGGCAGATGTTTGGAGGAAGAGATTGTAACAATGTAACCTCTACCATATTTTACCTCTAACTCTGAGAACTATAAGCAGCCCCAGGGTGGCAGTTAATAAACAAAACACTAAAATACCTCTAGGTCAACTTCTTAATATTGAATTTATTATCTATGGTTCGGGAATTTAGGTTTAGGTTCTAAGCAAGATTATTTCCTTGTTTAGAATATTCCAGACCATGTTGGGAAATATCAGGAAGGGAGACAGAACATAAAGACTCCTAACTCGGGGAAACGAACTAGGGGTGGTGGAAGGGGAGGAGGGCGGGTGTTGGAGGGGAATGGGTGACGGGCACTGAGGTGGACACTTGACGGGATGAGCACTGGGTGTTTTTCTGTATGTTGGTAAATTGAACACCAATAAAAGTTAATTAAAAAAAAAAAAAAAAAGAATATTCCAGACCATTATGGCACCTGAAAGGATTCCTCCTTGTAATAGGAGCAAGCCTGGGCATTACACTAATCTTCTTAACAATATCATTGTGAACACCAATAAAAATTAATTAAAAAAAAAAAAAAGGAAGAAAGTTCCAGATGAAAAGCGAAAAAAAAAAAAAAGTGTCTATCACATTGTATGGTATTTGTGTTTTGTAAAGTGGACTTTTAAGTCAAAATTTGCTAATTAATTTATAATTTAAATGTACAAGACTTCTTTAAAAGAAGATCACAGATAAAGTTTTTGCAAACTAAAAAAAAAAAATAAACTTTGACTGAAATCCAAAAAAATAAATAAATAAATAAATAAAACAAAACAAAACAAAAAGCTATAAAACACACAAATACCCAAAAGCTCCAATAAAAGCTGGAGTCTGGTATATTTTAAGCTGAAAAACCTAAAATAAACTGATACAGGAATCTCTTCTTTAACTTCATGATATTCCTGTTACTGCTTCTGTGTAAATAAAAAAATTTTTGTTTTTACTAACATTAGTTTAGAAAAAAAATGACCTAAAAAGTATGTGTGATTGTATTCGACAGACAGCTATCATTCTCACTCTGGAAAGCAGGCCTTCATATGAGTTTCTAAAATATTGAGATTAAAATTGGATTAAAAAAATTGGATGAATGTGTGAAAATTCAAAGAAACAGTGACAAGTATGGAAAATTTAAAAAGAGAACAAAGACTTAAAAAGGACAGGCAATCAAAATTCAAGATCATGTTACAGTGCTTTTAGATTTAAATTTTATCACTGTATATCAAAGTAGTTCAATTCTTTGAAAAAAAGGTTTTTATAAAATTTTAATTATTACTATTATTATGATTGCTATTGTAACATGTTCTATATTATTTACAGCTAATATTTGAGAGGTAGAATATTAATATGGGTTTATTACATATTTGAAATACCTTAACTTTTTTTCTCCATCATCTTTGGTGGGAACCTGGACTCATCATTTTTACTTTTGGCCTATGCATGTGAGAGAGGGAGAAAAAGTTTATTAATAGCAATCGGAATAATTGCAATGAACTGAAGTTAAATGGGGAACACATTTTATTTTTATTACTTATTTATTTATTTATTAAAGATTTTATTTATTTATTCATGAGAGACAGAGAGAGAGAGAGAGAGAAAGGCAGAGACACGGGCAGAGGGAGAAGCAGGCTCCATGCAGGGAGCCTGATGTGGGGACTCAATCCCGGGTCTCCAGGATCAGGCCCTGGACTGAAGGCAGTGCTGAACCACTGAGCCACCCGGGCTGCCCAACATTTTTATTTTATTATTTTATTTTATTTATTTTATTTTATTTTATTTTATTTTATTTTATTTTTCTATTTTTTATTTTTTTTAATTTTAATTTATTTATGATAGTCACACAGAGAGAGAGATAGAGAGAGGCAGAGACACAGGCAGAGGGAGAAGCAGGCTCCATGCACCGGGAGCCCGACGTGGGACTCGATCCCAGGTCTCCAGGATCGCGCCCCGGGCCAAAGGCAGGTGCTAAACCACTGCGCCACCCAGGGATCCCCCAACATTTTATTTTTATAAGCAGTTTTGATTGTTCGCTTTTTGGGAGATAAGGAAATTAAAAAAAAAAACATTAAACAGTGGATCGTTTCCTTTCTTGAACTTCTTTAAATTTCACAAAGAAATCCCATTGGATTGTGAGCTTCTGGAGGACAGGCGCCATACACTATTCCTTTCAGAATTCTAACTGTAGTATTTGCTTTCATAGAGATACAATTCAAGTTTCAGGTGGAAGCTGATGACACCGAGCAAGCCTGTCTGGGAAGTAGGGGTCCTTTCCATAGGAAATAAGGGTACAGATGGCTTTTGGAGAACTTTGATGCCTTATTTGAAGTCAGAGAACAATATGAACAAAGGGCAGTTATCTAAAGACAAGAAATGCATTATATTCTCCAAAAGGTAAATGATGTATAAATGAGTCTGTGTGCATATATATGTGTATATGTGTGTGCATGTGTGCATGTGTGTGTGTGAGTGTGACTGAAACAAACCTTAGACAAATACTGGTTAGACACACAGCTTATTTGTGATCAAATAAAAACATTTCTCTGAAATTGCTAACTCTTTAGCAAAAGTCCTAAAATTAATTTAAGTTCCAAATTAGAGCCTCATTTCGTAGATAGAATGTACCTTGTCTACCATATTAATCAACATTTTATTCCAAACTTCATGCTTGGCTCTCACACCTTGAGAATGCCTGTAATTGGCCCAGGAGTGAGATATGCAGTGTCTACTCTCCTCACTCACTCTCCTCACTCACTTCCTCTGGTTCCCACTGTAGTGTTCAAGTGGGAGGAGGCAGGAGATGTTGGGGATGGAACAGAAGTTTTTATTTTCTGGTGACTTCACACTCCCTGAGCCTGGGGTTGGTGAAAGTGACCTTTCACTTTATGAGGGACTTTGGAGGAAATTCAGAGTCCATGTTCAGGGAATGTAACTCTACAACACTCTTGATGCTAACCCAGTCTTACTCTTGGCTTACTTTGTAAACCTTTTGTGAACCAGGCTATCTTCCAATTTAGGACATAATGGTGGAGGGCAGACCTATTAATGCCACCACTTCAATTCTACTGCTTTCCCAGAGGTGAGTTGGGCATCACTCCACTCTCCCTGGTCTCCCTTAAGTTTAGAGGCACATACCAGATGCTTTCCAAGGCCTGTGGGTACTCCCTCACAGGTACCCACACCTGTGGGTACCTTATACCTTAAGGCATTAGGTTAGGTTGTAGTACCCCTCAGCCCACTCTTTTTGGAGAGGAGAGTGTGGTGTTGTCTGTTTCACTTCAAAGATGTGATTTTACAACTCTGTCTCAACCATAACCCTTCCTATGTCTCTGATCTGGCCAATGGTCTGGGAGTTGCAAAACTCATAATTGTCCCCACAGTAAATTCTGCATTTCAAATCCTTTATATATTTTTTCTCCACAGAATCTGCCATTTTCTCAACTTCATTGCAAAAGGTGTGAAAGAGGAGGAAAATTAAATTGGTAAATATTTTGAAGTCAGGCTGAAATAACTGGCCAAGTTTCTAAAAGTGCAACTACTTAATCAAAGAAAATCTTACTTATGTGGCCAAAAGAAAATAAAAAGAATTGTACTCATTGAGATGGAGTTGGTAAGCTTGGAAGGTGGATCTCCCTCCCCCTCTCTCCAGTTCTCTGCACTTGACACCACTGCCCTCCACAGAAACCCCTGGATATGAAGAGTATGTAGTGGATGACCCCTCCTGAAGACCATATGATGAATAATCAGAAGGTTTAAACTAAGGAAGGCTGAAAAATCAGATCTGTGCTGGGGAGATAATGAAGATGATGAAAACAATTATGGAATAATGACATGTTTGCAAAAAAGGTAGAAGGAAAGGAATGGAGAAGGATTTGAAAGGAGAGTATATAGTTTCAGTTTGTTAGTAGAACAGAAAGACACAAAAGACACAGGCTTATTTCAACTTGATGTGCCAGATAGACATGCTTGTGTTATTAACCAATGCAATGAAAGAGAAAGAAGCATCATTTTTGCAGATGAGAAATAAAAATCTTTTTGTTGAGATATTACTCTGGAAGAGCTTGCAGGATGTCCCAGGCAGATGTGTCATTAGCATTTGAAGTCATGAGGTCTCTGACTTGCTTACCACAATGAAAAATCACATACATAACTCTATACCTTTTGATTACTCTTCCAATAAAGAATTCCATCTTTGGGGGCATCTGATCATCAAAGATTTACCTCATTCACACAATAGAACAATCACTAGAAACTATAATAGCTATTTGGAATTAAATGTGGTGGTATTGCTTGTGGAAGGATACTAAATGGTTCATGATGTTAATTTTACTCATAAAGAATGACTTTCTAACAATCATAAGTGTCTTTATGTCAAAGAGGTGATACATTTCTTGTTCCTGGAAATGTTCAGTGTTACTAAGGATGTCTAACTGACCTGCATGTTTGTCAAGGCACTCACATATCTGTTAAATGGCTGACACCCAATTTGTAAGTTATTTTGTAGTTTTCAATATTTGTGAGTCTGTGACCCCCTCCTGAGTTTTAAGCTGAAATGTCCACATATCAGAACAACTATTACTATTCAATGGCTAAATTTCCATGGCCTAAACTTGAACTTTTTCCCACTGTTTCAACTTAGCCATGCGCCACCCTCCATAAGACATAAGCCACCCTCCATAAGACATGTATGCAAGTAAATAGTCTACAAAGAAGATGTAATTTTTCTAGTGCAACGTTTTATTTCT
Organism: Vulpes vulpes; assembly: GCF_048418805.1. NCBI lineage: Eukaryota > Metazoa > Chordata > Mammalia > Carnivora > Canidae > Vulpes > Vulpes vulpes. The sequence continues at coordinate 54,089,781 of NC_132792.1, read as the reverse complement.
CTTCAGGTGACATAGTTCACTCAATGACATAAGCTGAAATATAAGACTTACTTCTGACTATTCTTTCCCTCCTACCATCTAACCTGCTTTTTCCAAGATTTTAGTGTTCATCTCTACCTAACAGACTTCATTTTTCAGATAACATTTAAGATCCTTAGCATAGGAAACAAAACCCTTATGATCTGATCTTGGATAATTGGTAGAGCATATCCTTTTGATTTTGCATTTTTCCTATTATATTTTATTTTCTAGCAAAAGTGACTTATAATTCCATACACACACACACACACTAGTAGCAAATATATGTGTATCTTAAATGGCTTTATTCTACTTTCAAAACTTGACCAAGTCTTAAAAATTTTTCTCTAGTGATCTTTTTAAAATCCTACTTGAGTATCTAATAAACCATTACATTGTTTATGGTAAGTATCTGTTGACCTCTAAAGTACCATTTTGGAAATATAATGTGACCTACATGTTTAAAATTAAATTTTCTAGGACTTATGTCAAAAGAAGGCGGGGGTAGGAAGGATGAGCCTAGGTGACTCAACGGGTTGAGTGGTTGACTCAGGTCATGATTTCAGGGTCCTGGGATCCAGTCCTGCACCCAGGTTCATGCTCAATGGGGAACTGTTTGCAGATTCTCTCTCCTTCTCCCTTGTCTCTCGTTCATCTCTCTCTCTCTCTCTCTCTCTCTCTCACTCTCGCTCTTTAAAATGAATGAATGAATGAATGAATGAATCTTTAAAAAAGAGGGGAGAACCAGGTGAATCTTATTTTAAAAACATATTTAACTCATACCAAATCTTATTATTTCAAAATATAATCAATATAAAAAGTACAAGAGACATTTAAAACTTTTTATATTGTTTTTAAAATAGAGTGTGTATTTTACATGTATAGTACATCTCGATTTGAACAAACTAAATTTAAGTACTCAAAGGCCACATGTGGCTAGTGGCTTTGTACATATAAGTACAAAGCAGCAACAAGAATTGGCCAGCCTTGGTTCACTGAACAAATCTGGCCTAAATAACCTGTTTTATTTTTGTATTTTATTTTATTTTATTTTTAATATGTTTTTTAGCATGGCTTGGGATTCTCACATTTTCAAATCGTTGAAAAAGATGAGAGGAAGAATATTTATTGACACCTGAAAATGATATGAAATTCAAATTTCAGAGTCCTTAATAAAGATTTATTAGAGCACAGCCATGCTCATCCACTTATAGATTTTTCTGTGGCAAATTTCATGCTAAAAATGACAGAGTCAATTAGTTTTGAGTGGCTGTGTGACCCCAAAAGCTTAAAATATTTACCATCTGGCCCTTTACAAAAAAGTTTGCTAACCTCTGTTTCTAAGGGTTCATTCTGTGAGGACCATGATCACCTATTAGTTATCTTTGTTTGCACTTACCACATGGCTGACATACAAAAGAGACTCCATAATTTCAGAATAAAATATATTCTAGAAATCTGATGAAATAAGAATTTGTTGAACAACTATAATTCTAAAACATACCCTCTCTACCTAGAAATCATAACTTAGGATTTTTTTCCAGTTCAAAATATTGTACCACCAGGGCGGAAAGATGATAAACCATAGTCAAAACCAGAATCTCCATTCAGAGAGATCTATGTCCAAGCTCTGGGCTTGCCCAATCTGTAGTCTTGAGTAATTTATTTCCGTTGTTATCCTTTGATTCAATATCTGCAAAAAGGGTAAAATAATGCTTAACTCACAGGATTGTTGTAACAACTAAATGAGATGCTGTGTATAATAATAGTATAGTGACTGAACATGGTCAGTTTTCAATAAATGTTACTTATTTTTGTACACATATCTAAAGTTTCCTAATCTAATTTATTGTTTTCAACAGTTTTCTCTCACTGTATTTGAAGGAATTGATACTTTAATTAATAGGGTTTTTAAAACTATCAGTATTCACTTAGGAAAGTCTTAGCACAAACATATAGGTTAGTAAAAAATATTTTGGACACTAAAATACATTGTTAGACTATTAGATCTGGATATGTCCTTTAAATGTATATAAATACATACTCTATTTAAATAGAAATGAAGATTATCTTCAAAGGAAAAAGGAGGATTTATATATAAAGAACATGAAAGAAATATTACTCAGAAAGCTTTGACAATTTTAGAATCAGAAACACACATGTTTTAGTAATATACTATATAGCTTTCCCCTAGACCCATAAAATATTTTTAAAATAATAATGTAAAAATTAATAAAGATGGTTAAATGTTATAAAATATTGTTATATTTAATATTATAAAACTATTCAAATCACATAGTTCCATTTATTTCCCTTGTTGAAATGTTAACATTGCTGAAAATAATTCTTTGGACAGTTATGTTTAATTTAGGTTTTATGAGTCCTTGGAGTGAGGAGAGGAAGAGAGTTGTAATTTTCTGGACATAGAGAATCATTTGCAATGGTAAACTGGATAAACGCTTGTGCTGCCTCATGGGAGCAGCACAGAAAAGAGTAGCTGGTTCTATTCTGCTAGATGCCAAGGTCTCCATATTCTTTCAAAATCAGTGGCCTTAGAGGGATCATGAATTGCTGAGGTAGAACAATACTTGCTCCTCTTTATCTCTCATCTACTGCCTTTGAAATCAACTGGAGCTGTGTAGTTGGAAGCTGCACAAAGAGTGAGGCTGGGAATAAAAATATGGCCTAGGATTTGTGATGCTCAAGTGATTCCGATTCATTTCTCCAATAGCTGCAGTACTGAAATATGCTAGACTTATCACTGATACATTGCAGTTCATAGCGTTCTAATTCATTTTACAGAAGTAATCCTAGCCCCGCTCCACCATCACTCCTTTCAGTAGAATTTATGCTTTGGTTCCATTTGAAATAATTCATCATTAAGTTCACAATACCTGATGTTATCAAATTATGCAGATACAGAAAGTGTCTTGGCCTTCTTTGTGGGCAAAATTACAGTGGTTGAAAACTTCTATGCTATGCATGATATAAAACACACTCTCGACATTCCAAACTTTTATCTTCCTTCTTTTAAGCAGTTTATGGAATTTTCCATCTTTCTTTCCTGGGGATAAACAAAAACTCTTTGCTTCTCTATTTCTTTATTCAGCATACAATGAACTACACTTATTCTTTCTAATGTGTAGGATGGATACTTTAAAAATAATGTTCTGCTTAACACCTGTTCAATTTTATGGATACTGCACATCTAAGGTACTGTATACCTTATAGAAAGTATGTTCTGTATCTATGTAGGTGGTTTTTATATTAATGTATATTAATTTTTTTGTATTAACAGACTATCATCAATTATGAGGATTTTGATTTTGCTATTTTGTCAAAAATAAAAATAAAAAAAGAAACTAAAATGTTTTACATGCACTGGAAACATATAAGGAATCCAGAAAATAATTATTACTGTGTAATATTTTACAATGGAATGTTACAGATTATTGCTGAAATTCATATGTTGATTTTACTTTTCTCTCTTAATTTATGACACCGTTTTCCACTTTGTTAGGTTTATTTTATGCATCAAAAACTGATCTAATTTTTTGAAATATTATTACCATGAAATGGTCACTGACAACCATAATGCATAGTAATATTGCCCTTAGCTTCCTTGGATTTAGTGATTTTTCTCCCACAAAAAGGTATTTGCTTGGATTTCAATGAGAGAAACTAACCATCTAATGAGATAAAAGGAGACAGAGTCCAAAATGTAACTTTATGTTAGTGATACACACATAATGAGTGTAACCTTTTTTCAAAGAATTTCAAATTAAAAAAAATTACTCTGTAGTTTAAAACTACCATCACATAAATAATAATTTATTTGTGTGTAATTATTAACCCATTTCAATTCAAAATAATACAATCTTTCAGATTTTTCAGACTCTTGTTACACACTGAGTAGGCAGTCTTTTATTTTAAGTCAAACTTCTATCACTAATCATGGAGGAACAAAGATGTGTCCAAATTTTGAAGGAACATGGGTGTCCCAAAGCTCAGATAATGAATTTTAGCTCTCTCTGGAGAAAAGCCTTTCCTGTATGTAGCCTGGCGATATTCCAAGATTTCTTTTTAAAAGTAACTCCATATGTGTACTGAAAATAAGCTAGTGATGTTTTAAATCAACTGGAAAGAGAGGCTGTTCTTTTCAATATTTTTTTCCTGAGCATAACTTTGAAGTGCAGCATTTGGGGATTATGAAGGTTTGGGTTACCTGCTGAATGAAGGCATGGAAAATTATTTGAAAGTACCCTTTTTTTTTTGAAACTTTACTTTAAACTTATGAAATATCACCTGTGGTTAAGAGAAGGTATGCAATTCAAAGCATTTTTTTCAACCTAAAGACAAAGAGTTAATTTTAAATTGTGATTATATTTTCCAAGTTTTCTATGGCTACAAGATCATAATCAAAAGTTTGTGGTTCACTTCTTTTTAAAGGCAGGGGATGATGGGCACGAGTAAAGGCTATTAAATTAAAGAAAATCTGGGTAAATTTATAATGACTTAGGTACTGTGAGCAAAACTGAACCAAAGACCACAGCTTACTAGGCTCTAATGATTGTCTCACAGCAGGTATTTTAAGTGATTTCATTTCCAAATAAACTCAACTTGCATCTATTTCTTGGTAATGTGTTCTGAATTTACTCGATGCTTTGAATATTACTTCAAAATATTCAAGTAATATTTTTAGCTGTTTGGCCAAATTGGCATCATGTAAATATGAAGGAAAATGTATTAAATAAACATTCTTTTTCAGAAAGCAAAAGAATTGTACTAATATGTCTTACGTCATGAACGATATCTTTTGTCTAATATATCACAGACATGTTTGATACAGTTGGATGCTGTCTAATAACATCGTGAAAAATATGAATGGTCATATATTTAAATATTTATGTTAGTATGCAAAACGTTTCACTATATCAGCATAGGAAGAAGGCTGCATCTTCTTTTAGCGGGAACATAAAATGATAAAAAGTAGCAAAACATCCAATAACTTATTAAGGTAAATGGCAATGGTGTTAAAAATCATGCTTCAGAGATATTGTAAAGAAGTCACTACAGAAACTGACTTCCAAAGTAAGTCAGCATTTATAAATAGGTTAATTATTTTTTATTTATATATTTTAAGTGTAATATAGTCAGGTTTATAATTTATGGTAAGAGATTAACATTCACTAGAATATATGTTTCATGAAATTAAGGAATGTTTATGGAGTGTGCCTATCATACGGTAGGTGCTGCAATGTTACCTATTGATAAATGTGAAAGAGAAAAATCAAATAAGTGTGAGGAAGGGATTGGGTATGGGGGAGGTTGTTGAAATTTTAGGTACAGGGGCATCTCTGAAGTGGCTTTTGAGTAAGGAGCTAAGTTGATATGTATATTGTATATATCTGGGGGAAGAATGTTCCAGCTAAGGTGTACACTTGGGAATATTCTGGTGAGGAAAGCATTGTAGCTGTAGCTGCAGGAATGAAGATGGAGGAAGTTGTAGCACAAGAGGTCTGAGATGTAATGGAGGCAAGATCAGAGAAGACCTAAAACATCATGCATCGACTTTGGGTTTTAATTAGAGTGAATTAGAGGATTTTGACCAGAGGGGTGACAATATGTGAATGATATTTTCTCAGAGTGCTATTATTATTGAGGATAGACAGCAAGTGGGCAAGGATGGAGGCAACAAGACACTTTGGGTGTCCATTGCAACCATCAGGGAAGAAGTGATGGGTCCTTCAACTATGGATTAGAACAATGGCGATGGTGGAGATATTGAAGTGTGGCTGATTATACCTACAGTATTTTGAAAGTTAGAGTCAACAAGGCTTTGTGATTTATTTCATGTGGAATATGAAAAAGCCAGGGACGGCGGGAGATGGGGTTAAGGGTTTGGAGGTTTCACTGACTGTGATGGAGAAGATGGTTAGAGAAGGGTTGGGGAGAAAAATGTCTGAACTTGACATGGACGGGTTAAGTTTGGAAAGGCTATCAGACATTCAAGTCGAATGATCTTATAGCAATGGTCTATACAGAGCTGGAATTGATGTGGAAATCCAGAATCGAGATATAATTTAGGAGTTACATAGTCACATTTTTATTGTATCAAAATGATTAATTAGGCTGGATGAGTGTACCCAGTGAGTGGAGACAGAGATGAATATATAATGATTTATTACCAAATTAAATGTAGTATTAATTACTTGCTTTTTCAATATTTTCAGATTCACATATATAAAGAATGCTCAATAGACAAAACTGGACAATGCAGTATCAAGAAAAAAATAACAAGATATTGACAAATAAAGAGAAGGAAAGCTAGTAGAATTGCCACAGCTACTCTGGGGAACAATTTACTGTTACGTATTTTTTCTGAATATGTGTATACCATATGACTTAAAATTTACACTTATGGATATAAGAACATGTTATAAATAATGTGTATAAAATTATGTTTATCGTATAGCTCCGAAAAGACATATGGAAGGGTTTTTATTGAAATATTGCAACTTAGCATCTATCAGAAGAAAAATAGAATACATGGTAGTATATTCGAACACTAGAATATTATGCAGCTGTCAAAATGTATAAGGTAGAATTATATATATCAATTTTGTATTGTCAGATGCAAGTCAACAGAGTAAAGTGCAGAGCATTTTATAGTTTTGAAATCCTTTTGCCTCAATTAAAAATAAATATTATGCATACGTGTAGTTATATATGTTGTGATATTTACGTGAAATGAGATTTAAGAGCATGATTGGCCTCAAAGTTGATTATAATTATTGCTTCTGGGATATAAGACTAGAGAGGAAACACAGAGGAGCACAATATTATTTGTACTGATTTATTTATCAAAAAGTATAAGATGATCTGACACAACTATGTCAGAATGTCTTCATTCCTTAGCTATGTGTATACTATCTTATGTTCTTTTTTTTATACATGTTTTTACATCTTTTTAAGGAAAAAAAAATCCAATAGTGTGTGTGTGTGTGTGTGTGTGTGTGTGTGTGTGAAAATTGAATTAGGAAGATTTCCAGAAACTGAGTCACTATGCTATAGAGTTGGATTGCTCATAGAACTATTAAATCAATTGTAAGATACTTGGCTCTTAGAAAAGGGTTTTACTAAACTCTATTATAAACTTCCCTCAGAGAAGATGTTAGCATTTTCCTTCCACTAGTTTCTCATCATCAAATATAAATTCATAGCATCACCCAACCCAAAATGAAAAGAGAGGAAACAGGCTACATCTTAAAAGGAAAATTTTAGCCCCCATACAACCCGGTTTGAAACTGAAATAGACATCATGGGGAGAAAATTCACAAACAGCAGATGTTGTGGTTCACTTTTCAATTGTTGATATTAAACAAGAACACCTCTGAGATTCCACATCCTGTGTTTATGGATTGTAGTTAAAATGGTAAAACGGCATATTCTGGTACTTTTAAATATTTTATGATACAAGGCAGTTATGACGAAGAATCATTTTACTCACAAAATGTTAGATTTTCTCCTGTATTCTATTTATTTCAAAGTGGAAGAAAACTACACCTTTAACCTGGACTGAATGAGATTGGAAATAATGAATAAGGTAGGGATATAAAATAATTTTGTTCAAAGTGTATGATTTCATTTTCAGAGAGATAAATGTTCAACATAATGTGGAATATGATTATTTTTTAATATTGTATATAGTAAGATTCTTGAAACAATAAATTAATGGAATTGATAAATATGCAAGGATCCTCAAATTTAGTAATTTGAGTTAAATATTAGTAATGAGAAACATATTCTGTATTGCTGAAATAGATATAAAATTGTGGTATTTTTAAATAGATAAGGTAGCAAAAGGAAAAACTTGCCAAGTTACTAGTCGACCTTCCACTAGGTCTACTTAGGTTTACAGTCTAGATGTTTTGTAGTTACATGGATAAAAACTATGTTCTCTAAAGCCTCTATTTTTAAGTCTTTATTGGTGTCTTACATGTGTCTGCTATTGATTACAGGGTGTGAGAAAGTTAAGGTATTTTTGCAATGAATTTTCTTTTACCTGAAACAAAACAGTGTGCTTGCTGAGCCTATGATCTCTGGCTGCAGATTGCCTGGGTTTGAATTATTTAAACTCTCTTTTATTTTCCTCACCTTTAAAGTGAGGCTCATTGTTTTGTGAAGATTCAATAAGATAATGCATAAAGGTACATAAATACATAAAGGTACATTAAAAATGTTGGCAGCTGGTAAATATTCATATCTCATCTTTCCGCAGCATAATTATGTTGTTGTTGTTGCTGTTGAAAAAGAACTGGTTTTTATAAATAGTCTCTGGCTTCTCAGCATCTGCCTTGGACCCCCTTTAATTCATTTTCCTTTAAGGATCATTTGGAAAATCACATCTGATTACTCCCTTCCCTAATTAAAACTATTAACACTTTTTTCGATTACCTTTAGGGCAAAGACCAAATATCTATAACATACCCTTTAGTATCCTGCATGATATGGCCCTTGTCTTCCTCAAACAATTTTTCCACTGCTTTTTGCCCTCCAGACATACTTTGCCTTCTCTTTTTTTTTTTTTTTAATTTTTTTTTTTTAAATTTTTATTTATTTACGATAGTCACAGAGAGATAGAGAGAGAGGCAGAGACACAGGCAGAGGGAGAAGCAGGCTCCATGCACCGGGAGCCCGACGTGGGATTCGATCCCGGGTCTCCAGGATCGCGCCCTGGGCCAAAGGCAGGCGCCAAACCGCTGCGCCACCCAGGGATCCCATACTTTGCCTTCTCAAAATCACTGACCTCTTCCCGACTTTAGAACAACCTCATATACATGTAGTACTTCTATCCAGTTAATTCCTATTTATCCTTTAGAACTATTTTCCAAATTCAATTTCTCTGAATCTTCCTGGAAACTCTCTGAAGCTTCTCATCCAGGTCGGTTCTGCTACACAACACACATTTCTTAAAGCTCCATAGTTAGTTTTATTATGGGGTGGTGTTTGAAAATATTAACAAAGAAAATTTTCACCTGGAAAGCATATAATGAGTAGAGCAAACATCGCTACATCCCATCCAATTGCCCATGACTATATAAAGTTCATTCAGACTATAGAAAGGAAGGAGTGGAATTAGGGTAGTAATGAGAGCTCAGAACTTGTTGGTCCCAGAGTGAGGGCAAGTAGGCAGGGTAGGCAATAGAAAGAGCACATAAGCTTGGGAAATTTAAGAGCTTGGGAAATTTAGGAGCTCAGGAAACTGGCTAGGTCTCTAGATAAAGTCAGGAAATTGACCAAATCCTAAAGTACCTTACTGCACATCATATTGTAAGAGCATGAAAACAGTCCTACTGATATTTCTAGGCATTCAACCCTGAAACTACTTCAGGTGTCCCCGTAGCCTTAGAATGCCGTAGACAGATTTCTATACTTCAGAGCAGGATAGATGTTCCTTAGAGAACTGTTGTATCAAAACAAGTGGGAACAGAATATAGCAGAAATACTCAAAGAGTGGAGCTGGGAAGGAAACCACTGAGGATGTCCCAATAAATGGCAGGCATGGATGCATCACCACCACCACCACATCAATTATGTTGACTACTAAGTCTGGACTGACCCACCAAGCGATATCAAGAATTTAGATGAGTCCTTTGCAGTATGGTTTTATTGAATATATGTGTTGGCTCTCTAAAATGATGTAACTCCATGCTAGACCATAAGCTGTACAAAGATAGAGTCTTTTTCTATCCTCACTTCTCTATCTTTATTACACAGTCTCTGGCAGAAGTAAGTGAATATATTTTTTCTGCTTGAAGAATAGTGACAATGAACAAGACCAGAAGCATTATCTTATGGAAATATATATTTGAATTTAAACTTAGATATTATAAAAAAAAATTCCTCAACCTAAAGGCAAAGATGTTGCCATTGGACTTTGGAACATTTGGCCAGTCTGGCCTCAACTCTTACATCTGTAGAATAGAAGTAGTAATAATCTCTATCACTGAGTGTGGAAAGAGATAAGGTAAATGATGTATATACACCATATATAAGTTTCATTTATTTAAGATCTCCATTATTTTTTCTCCTTTCTAACCTAGTATGAAAACAGAACACATCATTTTTCTTAACTTTATTTTGTAGGAAATAAAACAATGTTAATACTTTTATGTACTGCAATATGACTTCAAATAAAAATTCTTCATAATTGGAAACAGTTCTTCCACAGAGATGTAGACATCCAAGGAAATTCTCATTTCCTCATTGGCACATAAGGAGTTCATTGCTTTATCAAATGTTGCGCTTAAGTTGTTCTCTAAAATTATTTAGGGAAGTATCACATCTATTTAGTCTATCAATTAGGATTCATGGGATTTTGTTCTCTTAGGAATCAGGACATTCTTTAGATATTAAAAATGTCTGAAGATCAGTAAATTGGACCAAGAGATTAATATGGGCCAAATTGCATTCCCTTCCCAAAATTCATAGGTTGAAACTTTAACCCCAAAGAACATCAGAATGTGATTGTATTTGTAAATAGAGCATTTAAAAGGGTAATTAAGTTACAGTGAGGGCTTCAGGATGGGTCCTAATTCAACCTGACTCATGTCCTTATAATGAAAGTAGATTAAAACACATGGGGAGACACCAGGCATACATGTACACAGTTAAAAGGCCATGTGAGGACACAGTGAATAGTCAGACATCTGCAAGCCACAGACGGGCCTCAGAAAAACCTATACCTACCAATACCTTGAGATCTTGGATTTCCAACCTCCAGAACTGTGAGAAAATAATTTCTGCTCTTTTTGCTACCCCAGTCTGTGGTAGTTTGTTATGGAACCCTTGGCAAACTACCAGGGCTACCCTCAGTATTATTTGTTTTTCTGTAATGTGCTACTGTGTCAAAATATAACAGCAAATTTTAATTTCCAATGTAATGATATTTAATACCTCCTTGAGCTAAATATGACCCAGGATTTCATCTGGGGATATATGCCCAACAGAAATGTCTGCTGACTATCCACTATAAAGCTATTCACAGCAGCTTTATGACAGCCCCAAACTGTAAACAAATGTTCATCGACATGAAAAAGGATCAATACATTGCGGTATATTTACAAAATGGAATATGACATGAATTTAGAACAACATGAATACATGCAACAAGCCGATGAATCTCAAAATATAATTTTGATTAAAAGCTAGACACAAAAGAATACCTGCTGTGTAATTTATTTAAGTGAACTTCATACATAGCTAAAACTAATTTATGACGATGATGATAGACATCAGATTCATGATGACACTGGGTAAGTAGGTAGCGAACAGGAAAGGAAGTTTAGGGGACAGTGTGATGAAAATTTTGTGTACATGATCTGATTGGTAGTTACATGAATGATTATATATATTTAAAAAATCATGGAACAGAATACTTAATATCAGCACGGTTTTTATAAGTTACAATTCAATTATAAAATGAAAACTAAAAAAAAAAAAAGAAAACTAATATTATCCATTTCATGTTATTTTTAAATATACATTTCATGATAAATAGGTCACTCTTCTTATATCAAATCTCTGATACATCTTCTTTAAATTGAAATTTATAAGTTGGGCAGGAACCAGAAAGTTATAAATTTTGCTTAGGAACTCTTCTTGGAAATAATGCCATTTTTTAAAATGTAATAAAGCTTTCCTAAGCACTTGATCTTTCACATCCTTTATTTGCACATGTTGCTCCTCATCTGCCTAGGACCCTTTCTTCATACTCTTCTTCAGACCCTTGCCTCTAATATGGAAAACTACCTGTTCTTCCAGAGGCTGTTTAAATGTCACTTTTGTGTCCTCTCTGAAGCTGCTTTCTATGGTCTCAAGCAGACTTAGTTATGTGTTCTTGAACTTACACTATATTGTAATATGTTTTTATGTGTGTGTCTCCTGCACTTAAAAGATGCCCAAATTACTGAATGAATAAGCTAATGGAATAAATTGTATATAGACTTAACCATGGGATAGGAATGAGTTTGGCTCTTTGAATTATGTTAAGAGAGTATTGTTTCTTTGATTAGAAGCGTTATCCTTCTTTATTGCTCACATGGTAATTTGTGCATTTCTTCTAAAAGCTTGAATCAAAGTATAATTTATATGTCAATCTCCCCTACATGCTAGAAGATTTCACAAGTACCAGCACTGTACTTTATTTATTCTTATTATTCCATTACTGCACTTACTGGCATTACAGACAGCAGTTGGCACCTAATAGATGTTTGTTATATGATTATGAATCAGTAAATTTAGAAGCAGTCATTTAAACAACGAATACAAAAAGCTGTCATATTTACCCATTCATGAGATTTGCCATACTACTCATTACCACTTTCTGAGCTGATTTAAATTTTTTTGAAGGTCTTTACTACTAGAGTGCAATTTGCATCAGAAAATTTGCAAAGCCCTTCATGGATAATAAAGTTTCCTAATAAATAATGAAAAATAAAGGTTTATTGGGAACATATTTTTTAAAAGATTTTATTTATTTATTCATGAGAGACACACAGAGGAGGCAGAGACACAGGCAGAGGGAGAAGCAGGCTCTCTGCAGGGAGCCCTAAGTGAGACTCGATCCTGGAACTCCGGAATCACGCCCTGAGCCAAAGGCAGCCAGTCAACCACTGAGACCTCCAGGCATTTCCCTGGGGACCTATCTTGAACAACAAGAGGAAAATTATGAAAATAAGTTTACCTAATATTGCATTTAAAAAATAAAAGTTTTCAGTGCTCTAAGAATAAATAAATGAATAAGATATTGATCCTGTCTTTTACAGCCACTCTATGGCCTCTAGTGCCAAATATAATCCCAATATATACAACATTTATTCTGACTAAAATATGTGGTAACTGTTATATGAACTCTTCCATTTTGCCTTTGATTTGAGCATGACTTTGAATATACTCATAAATAAAGTCATTAAAGATCAGTAAAGTGTCTCATCAATTTCATCAACTTTCTTTCTTGATCCTTGATAGGCACCTATTGTCATTAACTTTGTTCCAACATTCTTCCTTTATATTATCCAGTATAAATAAGTCATATCTTCATTTGTGAATAATTGCGACTGTAATTTGAACATTTCTTACCATTTCACTTTCATTAAATGCAAGAAATCCCACAACCTTTTCAAGATTCACAAATTATCTTTACAAAAAATTTGTAGTGTATTCTTAATTTCTTGAGACACTGTACAGCAATTACAGAGACTTAAATACAATTAGTGGAGTAAATAATTTTAAACAGACAGCAAATTTTGAATGATCAGTCATAAGAATTACATCAGCAAAAAGGCTCTTATACTGACCAGGCTTTTCTTCCTCTCATAACCTCAGACCTCTAGATAGTAATTATATAAAAATACTCATACAGTAAATACTCAGATGAGTAATCTATGGAATAAAACACATTAAGTATAAGTAAGAATATATATGTATAAAAATATATTATTAAATATATAATGTTTAAATATATTACATTAAATAGCTTCAATATGTAAAAATTAAATATATATAATATATATTTATCAAATATTAAGCATAAATATACTTATTTCCAAACAATATTCTACATCACTTATATACATCATTATTCTTCAGAGCAACTATATGAAATAGGCAATTTTTATCCCCATCATGTAGATTAAAAACAATAACAAAAATAACTTTTTTTACATTAAGATTAAGAATCTTACCCAAGAGGTAGAGACAGGCTTCAAACCAGAAAATTCTGAACTGTCAGTTTCTTTACATCCAATGATATATCAACATCCTTTTACATTTTTATAACTCTAGCTAACCCTTTCTCAGACCAATCTCAGTTAATGAGGTTTTCGGGAGTTGGGCTAAGTGATCTTTAGAAGCCTTCTATCTTTGTAACACATTAATATTGAACTATGTTCAGTGGAACCATTATTTTTAATAATTATAAAATATTTCTGAAACTTTTATGTTTCTAATGCACATTACAAATTTCCATTTTAGTATATAAACAATTCAGGAGCCCCTTTATTACAGAACACTAACACTTCATAAAATGCAGTTTGGAAAATGTTGGCTAAAAACAGGAACCTTTTTCACCTTTCAGTTGTTTTATTCTCCATCTCTCATCAGACATTCACTATTTGGGATATGATTGTGTTCACAATGAACTTGATTGTTCAACTCCTAATGGTTTTACTGAAAGGAATAGATGTTTCTTTAGATAATGTATTAGTATTCAGTATGATTTATCCTTAAATAGACTTTCAATGGCAATTTTAATAGAAATCAAGAAAAATTCAAATGATACCTAATAAACCCAATCTAATTGCAAATGTCCCTCTTGAATATGAAAACTTGGGAACATTTTTAAAAAGTTTTCTTTCCAATCAAGGCAAAATGCAACAACAGCAAGAAGTTTCCTTCTTTTAGTTTCATAAAAGTAAATTTAAGTGTACCTCTCCAGAATAGTTGGACAACAACAAAAAATATTATGATATCAATATCCACACTTTTTACAAGATCCTGTCTTTTACAGCCACTCTATGGCCTCTAGTGCCAAATATAATCCCAAGATAGACTCTCTGCAATTTATGTCTCATATATTAAAAACAAACCACATTTTACAATCTAAAAGGAAAATAAATTTATTCACTTTTTTTTTGTTTTCTAAAATAGGAAATTTATCCTGAAGTATTTGCAGCATTTTTTTTTTAATAACAATCTTCCAAATTAGGACATGACAGATAGAAGCCGTTAAATATTTCATCAAGCTTTAGTATCTTCACAATTTCAGTCAACTTTGCTCTAACTTTATAGAAAGTGAAACAAGCTTACTATATATCTGATTTCCAGAGATCAGACCGAAATTTTGATAAAACAAAGTAATTCAATATTTGTAGGAAAGCGCATTGGTAGAACCTACTCTGTTGTTGTGCCTCCTCTCTGTGGCACCAGGAAGTGGTTTAAAGCCCTATAAAAACACAACATTGCTGGGGAAACTAATAGGTTGATGTAAGTGGAAATTCAATATAAACGGGTTTGACAAATGTGGGGAAATCTAACATTGAGCCTGTGGGATTTTTGGCCAGACTTTTAAATTTGATTGATAGATTTAAGAATTTTATATATATGGATTCAATACAAGTGGGTATCATGGTATCAAAAAAGCAATATTATCAACTAAAAAAGTTGCAAAACTCTATCTCCCAGGCATTGAATGTGTAATTTCTTTTTTTTTTTCTTTTAGCTACTAAAGTTAACTGTTGCTATCCATTTATTTTTACCTAGTTTTGAGGTGGTTTTGCATTTGACTACGTTTCCATTTGAGTGTCATAGATGTCTTCATTCTATCAAATCAGCCTTTAGTGATATGTTCTCTGAGGACAATCTTTTCTACTACTTTTTGTTTGATTGCAGTTTTGTTTGCTAATGTCATTTTAAAATTCAGTTAAATAAAATGTCTTATAATTCAGTTTCTCAAAGACACTTCCTTCCTATATTGTATATATTCTTGTAGATACCATCTTCTTTAATCTAATGCAAAGGAAAAAAATGCTAACTATGTGAATAAAAGTTATATTTTAAATGAAGATTAGTTTTACTTGTTCTAGCCACTTTGGGGAACATTTATAAATCCTGAAATCTTAATGTCAGAAACTATAAAAATAAAATTAGCAGTTACTAATGTGGCCTCACACTCACACTGCAGTTTAAAAAAACATATATTTTTAAATCAAACATTTTATATCCTAATCAAGCCTGTATTAGTTTAGTTGGAGGTTCTCTACACATCATTAACATGCATATGTGAGAAATATCAGATTTGTGATATACTTCTCTATTATAGCAAATCTTATCTAACAAATAGTATTTTCATACTAAGCAATATGAATTAACAAATGATATTCATGATCAAATACATCAGAAGTGATAGATTATGAGTAATTTTGTGCAATGAAATACACATAAATCTAAAATTAAAGAAAATGAATCAGTCAATCCAATTCATACTATTAGTTGCAAGATAGATGGGAAGCACAAACTAGCTTAACTCTAGAGATATAGATTAAATAATAATAAGGCCGGATAGTATGCTAATGGAAAGAATATGTGGAAATAAATAAACAAATATTATATAAATGTATATGGAAATACAGAAACATATTGTGAATATATCTTCTAGATTTAAGAAGATTTAAGTTTACTTAGATATTGAAATAATAATTATGGAATTAATATGTAATTAAATATTTTAAGTGGTGAAACCTATATCCGAATTTAAAAGGAGATTATTTTTGCCCCATTAAAAAGGATTTTGGGGGGTGCCTGTGTGGCTCAGTGGTTGAGCATCTGCCTTTGGCTCTGGGCGTGATCCTGGGTTTCCGGGATCAAGTTCCAAGTCAGCTCCTGTGAGGAGCCTGCTTCTACCTCTGCCTACACGTTTGCCTCTCTTTCTCTGTGTCTCTCATGAATAAATAAATAAAATCTTTAAAAACAAAAAGGAGTTTTGGTGTTGTTTATTCTCTACAGATCTAGAAGCAATTCACAAAAGAATGAAATTTCTATAATACCTATTTCGATAAGATATAAAATTATTATAAAAAGCTCTTGGGCCAGCATTCAATTTTTTAAATGAATTTCTAAAAGATGTTTACTAGTATTTCAAATATAAGACAACTATGATGACTAGATTCCATGAGAATCCATTAAAATAGCACTATCTATATTAGCAATTCATTTTATAAAATTAGAGGATACATAAAGTTTAAACCATAAAAATATTGTACCTCATTAATAAATATGTTACTCACTGTTTCACTTAACCTAAGTCTATTGAGTTATCCAGGGAATCAGAACCAATAGGAGGTTGAGAAGTGCCATGATCTGTCATCAGCAAGCCAAAGGTTGAAGAAAGCCACTGGTGTAATTCCAATACCAACCAAAAGGCCTTAGAACCAGGGATGCCAATGGTGTGAGTCCTGGTCCAAGTCTGAAGGCCCAAGAACCAGGAGCACCAATGTGAAGATGAATATCTCCACTTAAGCAGAGGTCAAATTCACCCTTTCTCAGAATTTTTGTTCATTCCGGTTCTCCAAGGCTTAGATGATGTCTACCCACACTGGTCATGTAGGATCTTCTTTACTCAGTCTACCAATTCAAATGCTAATCTTTTCCAGAAACACTGTCTCAGACATATTCAGAACAATGTTTTTACTAACTATCTGGGCACCCCTTAGTTGACACATAAAATTAATGATCACAGTAATTGCCTTATAATTATACTATAGTATAGTATAGTATAGTATAGTATAGTATAGTATACTATAGATACTATAATTGTATAGTAATTTAAGTAGAGTCTGGGCTATAATACAGTTTTACCTATTGATTTTCTTAGCATACTATCAAAATAAATATAATTGTGTAGTTCATATATTTTCTCTAAGAAAACTCTTTGTTTTTGCTGGTTTAAGTCTAAAAGGAAGAAAAGTGGGAAAAAGTTTTCAGCCTTAGAAAAGAAGAACATTCTGCCATTTACAGCAACATAGATGAATCTGGAGGATATTATGCTAAGTAAATTGTTAGACATAGAAAGACGAATACTATCTGAACTCACATATATGGAATATAAAAAAGTACAGTGCTAGAAGCAGAGAGTAGAATGGGGCTTGCCAGGGGGCAGAGTGGTGAGGGAAAAGGCAGATATTCATCAAAGGATACAGTTTCAGATATGCAGTACAAATCAATTATGGAGAGCCAATGTAGAGCAACATGACCATGGTTGATATACTATATTTTATTCTTGTAATTTGCTGAGAGTTGATCTTTTTTTTAATATTTATTTTTATTTACTTATTTGAAAGCGAGAGAGAGCACACATGTGCACAAATGGGGAGAGGGGCAAAGGGAGCCGATCCCAAGCAGACTCCTTCTGTGCTAAGCACAGAAACTGAGGTGGGGCTTGAGGAGGGGCTCAAGGCAGGGTTCCATCCCAGGACCCTGAGATCATGACCTGAGATCAAAACCAACAGTTGGAGACTTAACTGGCTGAGCCACCCAGGTGTCCCACTAAGAGTGGATCTTAAGAGTTCTTACCACACACAAAAAAATAGTCACTATATAAAGTAATGGGCTTATTGACATGATTGTAGTTATCATTTCACAATGTATATGCATGTCAGATCATCGTGTTGTACATCTTACATAAACTATTGTCAATTATATCTCGATAAAGATAAAAAATCTATTGTAATACATGGCAATAGGAAAAAAATGTAATAAGGACACAATCTCATTATTCTTCAAATGCATGAGGACCCACAAAGAAGGGTAGATACAACAGAAGCTTGTTGGTGTTACGGCTTCAATGCAAGTTTGGCCACTGTGCCACTTTAAACCATATTGTATATCATACGCATTACAATAGGCACTTCATTAATATTATCATAAATATTCAAAAAGAAGAAGAAAGAAAACATGAAAAGGATTATTTTTGTCATAAACCATCACATTTACCGGCACCAAAGTCCTCTTTTGATTTTAATCATTTCAAGTGGAGTTCTTATGAAATTGTAAGTAAATTGAGTGTGTACATTTACGTTTGTAACATAGTGTTTATTTTACGTAAGAATCTTCACTAATTTATGCATTATTTTAAAAGCAAAATTTCACTTCAATAATTTATCTCCTAATTTTCTGAGCTAAGAGGACTGACACCTCTTTTACTTTGTTTCTATTATCCTTGTTTTCAAAATTTGCTTATTTTTTCCCCCGGAATATTATCTTTGGATATTTAACCAAAATGATATTATAGCAAGCTTTTCTGTCTCCTTTTACCTACTACCTATTATTCTCCAGAAAGACTATACAGTTTTTATTTTTATACATAAAGTTTAAAAGCCAAATATTGGCTCATTTTTTACAAAACTTTAAAGAATACAACTTTCTAGCATTTGAGAATACGAATAATTTTTTAAAGTTGCTTTCTTCTATAGTTTTCATTGTGTATTTATCTATATCACTATATTATTGTATGTATCAAGTTTCAGTGGCATTTCAAGATGCACAATTTTCTATGAGGCGCTATTTATTCTCTTATTCCATAGATGTTTGCTGAGTTCTTACCTGTAGGACCTAACCTGGCCTCTAACGTAAAGCCTTTCCCATACGCAGTTGTGTCTAGGATTTAATACAAGGCCAGTCATGCTGTATGACAGTGCCATACACACTGTGAGGCACCAGCTGATGTGGATACTTATGGGTTTTGCCACGCAATCTTCACATTCTCTTCTATGATAATGAGGTTATGGTTTGGGCTATGGTGACCCATTCAGCCCACCTGTATTATGGAAGACTGATTCCTCACCACTCACTCCCCAGAAGCACCCGCAGACCAGGTCATCCAGGCCTACATCATTTGGTGCATTTCCTTTTTCAAATCTCAGTGACAGCTCAGAGATAAATGCAACATCTAATAGATCTAATGGAATGTACCAAGACTCCTCCTTCTTCCTATAACACCTGGAAGAGGAGCAGCTGGAGCAGCTGCCACAGAGAGCTCGCTGTGACTCAACACTGCAGAAGCTAATTGCTTCTTGAGATCAAGAAAGCTTCAGCAAAGCCACATAGCTGGAGGGTCCGCTCATTTCATGTGGAAGCTGGGATTGCACCCTGCTTGCACAACCACACCAGTCTATGTTGGCTTTAGGCTTCGGTCACTTTAGTTTTTAATCATTTCCAACCTAAATAATATCAATACATATTTGGGGTTCACAATAAACCCCAAAATGATAAAACCATCCCTATTCTGTTGGACTTACAGGGCCAACAGACTAAATAGATATACAGATTTATCAAATAATTGTGAATGTGGTGATTTAGTGTCTACAGTACAGTGGTAGCTGTGAACACTATCTTGGAACTAGTAGTTTAGCTTTTCATAAATAATTTTGAAAGCAATTTTTCCTTTTTGAGTTATAAGATTTTGTTTTAATGCTTACAATTCTAAAGTGGAAGAAATGTAAGCAAAGAAATGTGTGCCACACACACCTATGTAGCTGATCAGAAGGGGAAAATATACTCTTATAGACATTTATGTATTAATTAATTTACTCATTCATTCATCTATTCACCAATTTATTCATATACTTATTGGTGCCTCATGTGTACATGGTTCTGGTATACCCTGAAAAACAAAAGTTAGCCTTTTCCCTCAAAGATTTTACTAGATGGAGAAAGTTTATTTAGTGTCTACAGTACGGTGGTAGCTGTGTTCAGTAGCCTTCTGGGATTCAAGGTTCTGTCTATCTATCTGAAAAGTATATATTTTGTATAGAGTTCTCTGCAAATGCTTGAGAGAAAGCATTCCCAAGAACAGATAGGTAAGTAGAATTGGAGTGGCATTTTAAACACATGGAAAATAGCACACAAAATCATGTAGTAAGAAAGAACATGAGAGAAAGAAGGCTGGGAAGTTTGTGGGAAATTGGTGAGTGAAATTTGAATGGGACATAATTGAATCTTCGAAAGCCATGGTGAGACTTCTGCTAATTACCATATGAGTGAACATAAGGGAATGAAAGGGAGCTTTGGGATGGGACACAGGTGATGAGATTTTCTTTTTAAGTAGATAACTTCTATTGCAGGGTAGAGTGTAGCACGGCGGAGAGCAGTGGAGGCCAGGCTTTGCTAAATGAGGTGTGCTGGAAGAGGGAGCCAAGAAGAAATCCAGCACGTCAACAAAGCACACACAGACATACAAAGACATGGTGAGGGTGGATTGTGGGATAGCAGTGGGGGGCAATGCTTATTTGGCCATTTTGTCTAAAACATAAATGGCCTTGAAGCCATATCCAAACCCTCTTTTCATTTCAGAAGCTTGGCTTTTTTGCCCCCCCCCCCCCCCACCCGCCATACTCTGAATGGGAATGAACTAAAGCAATTCTACAATTTGATTAATCCAGATTTTTTTTTAATGTACAAAATTTTCACAGGAATATCACTTGATTATTTAACTATTTTCCTCATTTACTCAACCCACTTTTAAATGTAAATACAGCTAGAAAAGTGTTCTCATGAGATTTAGTGGGTCTTTAAAACTCAAAGAAAAACAGTCTACTTACTTGACTTTTTGTCTTCATGAATTTTCTCAAGTGATAATTTTAGGGATTTTTCTTTTCTTCCTTAGTTTTCTCTAGTGATAATTTTAGGGAATATCACTGAATATTTACTAAATTCTAAAAATCAGTAATTATAATTTACTGATAATATGAAAAGCAAGTCTTATCATTTTCTCCTTCTGGAAATGGAGAACTAAAATCAACCCTGGTTAAGAATCACAGTACTAAACAGAAAACCCACTTGATTTCAAACTCTACCTTGTATAAGTAACTTGATTCAAATGAAAATGTTCGTTTAAATAGTTTGATTCTGCCTGTTTTAGTAAACTCAATCAAATTCAATTGGTTGTTATTATTTGTCTTATTGTTGTTATGACTGTTAATACTTGGGATCTCTCACTAACAATATGATTTGCATATGGTTTTCACCAAGTCATTAGCAGTTTAGGCACCCTCTAGGTGCCATTTTTTTTTCCCAAACACTATCTTGGAACTAGTAGTTTAGCTTTATATAAATAATTTTGAAAGCAATTTTTCCTTTTTTGAGTTATAAGAATTTGTTTTAATTCTTACAATTCTAAAGTGGAAGAAAGGTAAGCAAAGAAATGTGTGACACACACACCTATGTATTGATCAGAAGGGGAAAATATACTCTTCTTTTATAGACATTTATGTATTAATTAAATTACCCATTCATTCATCTATTTGCCAGTTCATTCATATACTTATTGGTGACTCATGTGTACATGGTTCTTGTATACCCTGAAAAACAAAAGTTAGCCTTTTCCCTCAAGGATTTTATTAGATGGAGAAAGTTGACATTTGAGAGCAAATACCTAATAGTAGGAAATAATAATATAAGTACTGAGCGCTAAGGCAATGGCAAGAGGTATAACTAACCCAAATTCTTTACAACCAAAAAGGTAAGAGCCTGGCTTAATTCTGGAGTTCAGTGTTGGAAACTTTTAGGTAAATTCCTGTTCAGAGTAGCAAGTCTACATATTTTTGACTGATGCAATTAGTAGGAAAAGCTTTCTGCAGAGAAACAAAAGCTTGTATTCTTAAACATTCTTTATTCTAGGACAGTCTTTGAAAAATGCTATCATATATAAGCACATAGTAATCCATATGGTTTGACTTATAAGGAAACTTTGACCTTGTGAATAAAAATTTTTTCTTATCACTTAAGATTATTTCTCTCAATAGTGAGATAAAGTAAAGAATATAGACTTTGGGAAATATTACCTAATTAAATTGTTAAAAAGATTTCTTTTTTTTCCTGTAGTTGCATTGATATATAACTGGCATACAACATTGTAAATTTAAAGTGTACAAGAAGTTAATTTGGTATATTTATTTTTATTTTGTCTAAAAATTTTATTTATTTATTTATTTATTTATTTATTTATTTATTTAGAGTGAATGAGTGAGAGAGAGGTAAAGGGAAAGAGAGAATTTCAAGCAGACTCCCTATTGAGCATGGAGCCAGTCAAAGGCCTTGATCTCATGACCCAGGGATCATGACTTGAGCCAAAATCAAGAATCAGACATTTAACAGACTGAGACATGTAGGTGCCTCAATTTGAAATATTTAAATATTGAGAAATGATTACCACCTTAGCATTAGCTAACACTGTCATTACATCACATAATTACTATGTTCTATTTGTGATGAGAACGTTTAAGATGTACTCTCCTAGCAAATGTATGACACAGTATTATTAACTATAATCACCATGCTATATGTTAGATCCCCAGAACTTATTCATCTTCTAACTAGAAATTTATACTGTAGGACCAACATCTCCAAATTTCCTCTACTCCAGCCTCTGGCAATCATTGTTCTACTCTGTATTCCTATGATTTCAGTTTTTTTTTAAATCCCACATAAAAGTGATATAATACAGTACTTGTCTTTGTGTGACTTAATTCATTTGTGTCCTGAGGGTCATGATGTCTCTTCAGGTCAGGCAACTGGGTCTGCAGTATCAACAACTGTATGGTCCTCAAAGAGCACTGAAGGGGATCCAAAGTGGCTGCAAAGGCTGTTGAGGTCCTCAGAAGCTTCAAGGTCAAGTGGCTCCAGACCCAGGCAGGCAGCAGTGGTAGCCATTGCCAGGTGTGTACAGTCTTGGTTGAGGGGCTAGCTGCAGTTATTTATGGAGTGGCAGTGGCTGGTTGCAGATACATACATAGTGATGAGAGTCCCGGTAGACACCAAGCGCTGGGCTAACTTTGGGCACACTGGAAGTTGTTGAGATCCTGCTTGTCAAGGTGGGTTTTGTCATGGATGCATGATAGTAAAAGCCAGTGATGGGAGTCGTGCAAGGGGTGCAGGAACACAGCTGAAGCTGCTAGCTGCAGATGAGTGCAGGGGTATGAGCTAGTGACAGAAGGCAGGACCTAATCTGTACATAAGCATCTGTGGGGGCCCTGCTATCTGAGGTGCTCTCCTGTGGATGCACAACTTTCCTCAGGTCATGCATACATAATGGAGACCAGTGTCGGCCATGATGCCAGAGGTGTCTAGGTACTCTAATAGAGAGACTAGCCCCAAGGACATGCAAGACAGCGAGGTGTAGCAATAGGAGAAGAGAGAGACTCAGGTGTATGGTGTCAGTGAACATGAATACCAACGAGGTGAAATCTGGAGAACTCTGAAGAGGATGGTGATAACCTTTGGTTCCTTCTTCAGTGGCCTGACTGATGGATTTGTCTGTTGAGCGAGTCACTGTGATCTGTGATTGCTCCTGCTGCATAACTGCTCTTGGTGGCCTCTGTTTTTCTTTATTGTTGTTATCGATATGTTTTGTTTTGCTGGCCTGACTGGGGTGAAATTGAAGCCAGACCTTTGTATAATGGCCCGAAAGGCTGGGAATCTGGTTGTTCACCCTTTTCTCCCTTTCTTGGTGAGGGGACCTCTCTAACTGGGAAGTTTCCTCTTGGCTCTGAGCAATACTAGCTTGGATGATAAGATGATGCAGGCAAAACGAGGCTGTCTTTCTTTTCTTTTTGTGTGGTTATTCTCAGGTCTTTTGCTTTACTGGGCTGCTGAAGTTTCTTAAGTGAACTCCAGAAGTGTTTTGAATGCAGATAGATAACTGTTGTTGAACTTTGTGGGAGGACACAGGCTTGAGTTTTCTGTACCACCAGATGGTGTCAAAAGGATTTCTGATGACATTCATGGTTAGAACTTTGCAACTGTGTTATTATTATTATTTTTTTTTTTTGAGAGAAGAGAAGGTGCAGAGGGAAAGAATCTTAAGCAGGCTTTGCGCCTAATGTAGAGCCCAACATGGGGCTTGATCTCACAACCCTGAGATCATGAGCTGAACTGAAATCAAGAGTCAGACACTTAACTGACTGAGCCACCCAGGTATCCCTATTATATAGTTCATTTTAAGCTCATCTCAAATGTTCAACTTAAGAACGTTGTATTAGATCAGTTTAGTCAATAATGTATCATCCACGAATCAGACGAGTTATTCTTCCAACTATACAAAGGAGCAAACAAAACCCCCCTATAGATTGGTAATAATGCCATTAATCCTACTCTTCGTAATTTAGTAGTTAAAAGCAGAGACCAAGATCCAGACTGCCTGTATTTGAATGAATGCCAGCAGCTCTACTATTGGCAATTGTTTGTGATCTTTGCTCAGCTGTAAAACAGAGAATTAGATGGCTTACTACATGGTAAAACACAAAACCATGACAGACACAGGTTATATGTACAATAAATAGGACTGTCAATAGTATTATAGTTCCTCAGACATCTACAAATCTACCTATCTTCACTGGCAACTATCCCATCAATTATCTTTCTTAAATACATCACAAAAGCTAATTACTTCAGATAATACACAATAAAAATATGAAATGTTTAACTTCAAAAATTTCAAGTTTTTTTTCTTTTCTGTTAATGCTTAGAGTATGATAATTTAAAAACATGATCATTTTAAAATTCCTACATTTATGACATCTGCCTAGAGAAGATGACATTTTGTGCAAAATTTTATTTATGCTCTCTGCTTTCATCAGACAATTTGCCCCCCTGACAGCTTTAAGTGTCTTTAAATACTTTTAAATTATGAGATAAAATAAGAATAAATTCTGTTTTATTTAATAATTCATGATGTTACTATGTTTCAAGAATTTTTCCAAAATATAAATTGTTCCTGTTCCCATTTTATTACCTATTACATAATATTAACATATATAACAGATGAGCCTCAGAAGGGTATTATAATATTAATTTTGATTTGACTTTGATTAGATTTTTATTTTCTCTTCCATTATGTATTATCCACACTAATACTATAATAGGCTTTTGTGTATTATAATCAAAGATTTATTACATTACCCATTTAGAAAATATCAATGGTGTTATGCATTGAATCATTTAAAAGTATGCTACTTTGAGTGGAAGGTATTTCTCAGTTCTGAAAAAAAAAAAAAAAGGTATTCCTTATAAAAAGCAGCAGTGTTTTTAAAGTCCATACCACTATTTGAAAAATATGAATATGTGTATTGTTCTTAAATAGCTGCAGATGGAAAGATAACACTGAAGACATACCAATATAACCCTCTTGTATTTCCCTTACAGTCAGCTTCAGAACAATCCTACACTGTCATCATTCCTGACAGATTAAAGGGTGAATGTTTATTTAACATATGCATGTCCATTTCCTTAATAGTACAGATTTGTAACTAGTAAAAATGTGCTAGACCAGCATTACATATAATTTTTAGAAATTCTGGAATAGTTTTAGAAAACATGGGATTGAGAAATTCTTCTCCTCTGCACCTTTTTTTTGTGCTCTGAGCAAGGTTAATTGTGTAGAACATACAGAGCTTACTTTCCCATACCCTAGCCACAAAGTGAGGAACCTTGAGTTTTGTTTCTCTCCATTCTTGTGATGCCCAACAGAGAGGCATGCAAGCTGGGTCCCTGTTTTCCTTCTGGTCATTAGGTTTTCCTTCTGGCCATCGAATTGTACAAACAGCCAATGCATGACGCATCTTCCCAGAAATGGCCCCATGATGAAAGAAAATAATTTAAATTACATAGTCTAACTCCCAAACAACCAGAGTATAACTGCATTTTGATTTGAAGTGAGTTTTCACCAAATTGAGATTTTTTTTTTAAGGGAAAAATTGTTGAGTCAATCCTATGTCATTGTTTTTGTTTTTAACCATACTTGTTACAAAAGAAAAAAGCCACACAGATTTATGTCATACATGAAATAAATACCGATCACATAGATAATACTCTAGTAAAACTCTTTCAGTCAGCTAAAACATTAAAGCTAGCATTGGCAAATCTGTAGCAGGAAGATTAAAGCCCTTTTTTTTTTAAAATAAGAAAATAAGATTGTCTCACTGCATTTTTCATGGCATATAAATTCTTTAGCCCTCTATACCTCAGTTTCTCCTAACACCCACAGCAGAACCTTCCCCTTCGTTTAATAGCTTCTAGAAAGTGTAAAGGGTGCTGTTTTACCCACCGTGTGCGAATGTGAACAATGATCACACAGGGAGTTCTTAATAATCTTTTGTACCCTCTTTGAAAAATGGATTGTAAGCTATATGAGGGAAGAGATTCTGTTTTTAAATATATTTTTATTCTATGCCCTCTCATCCTCAGTCACACAGCTCTTGTACATCTCACATGTTTAATAAATGATTATTCGACTAAAAATTACAAGAGCTATCCCCATCGAGCTGTCTATCTTCTGAAGATATTAGGAATACCCCACAACTGTTGGCGCATCTTGAACCCTCCAAAACCCTGAAAAGAGCCACACAACAAAAGCTATTTCATAAGTGAAAAGTCTCCAGAACTGCCCCCAAAGAGAAGAAATTAGAAACATGCAAAGGGTAAATTAGGAATGAAGTAAACACACACAGCTACTGTCACATCTAAAACAAACACGTAAAAAAAAATAAAATAAAACAAACACATAAACAAGCAGAGAAAAAAAAAAAAAGTCCTCTGGCTCTATTAGCGTGAGAGCCTGTGAATCATTATCAGTCATTGGTCAGCGTTTTGAACTACTGGATTCAAAAATTTTAAGAAGGGTCTGATCGGACCAAGCAATCTTTATAAGGGATCCATGGTAAAAATCTCAATATTTATCAAAGTAGATAATGAAATTCTACTATAAGCAAGTTAAGCAGCAGCAAAATTGAACAGAGTAGGTGATGACACATATACACACAATTATAAAACACATGAAAATGCATAGCATATAAAGCTAAACATAACAAGTACCCATTCCATCTTTAGGGAAAAAACAAAACAAAAAAAAACCTGACTTGAATTAAAACAACCTCTGGAGGTAGACTAATGTATATAATAAAAAACGAGTAAGTGTAAGGCGTGGGAAAAGTTCAGACATTCCTTCCGCATATTGAATCAATTAATAGCATGTACAAGGAAACCCTGATTATTTGAAGGAGTGGAGAAAAATGACTTGATTCTTTACAAGTAGTACAGACTATTATTAGTATTCCAGATAGACTGTGTTGTAGAGAGTCCATCATATGCTTTGATCTGTCTGCGTCCACAGCTGGAAACTCTGCGCCTGGCTCTGGAAGCAGCACGATCTGACAGTCGTCTCCATCAGGAAAGTGAGTTAATGGTTGCAAATGTTAATCAGTGGATCAAAGCACAAAAGTGGGTGCAATTGGGTTCTTTATAAAAACTAATTTCATTTCCGATCGACCAAAACAATTAAAACATTTATAATTTACTTTTAAGTTTATCCTATACTTCTTATCTATAACTCCCTAATTTGTTTTCTTTCTTTTCTCTTCTTTCTTTCTTCTTTCTTTCTTTCTTTCTTTCTTTCTTTCTTTCTTTCTTTCTTTCTTTCTTTCTTCTTTCCTTCCTTCCTTCCTTCCTTCCTTCCTTCCTTCCTTCCTTCCTTCCTTTCTTCTCTTCCTTCCTTCCTCCCTCCCCTTTTCTCCCTTCTCTCACCTTCTCTTTTCCTCGTTTTCTCTCTGAAATTTTGTATATTTTTAGCTTAAAGAGTAATCGGTATTCCAAGTGATCAAATCAGTAAAAAGTTGTTTAAAACATACACAAGATATGATTTAAATATGCATACCACAAATATACTGGCAGGTGTGCCCACATATACATGTCCACTCCCACTGCTATTGGAAATTCATTTAAGTGAGAGATAAGAAATTGAACTAGAGATACCATGCCGGTTTGGATTATCCAGCATCTAACAATGACAGTGACACTGAAGCAAGCCAAAAATAGCAAACTAATATTTTTGTCTAAATTCTTATGTGTCCAGACATACTTGCACTTTCAGAACTGCCTACAGAGGGGGTTTCTAAAACCTGCTATGATTCTACAATTTTAAAAATGAAATCGTCTTCATAATATTGTCATTATTTAAGTAGTCAATAGGCTGGTTATTATGATGAAAAAATATATTTCATAGTAAAAGGCAAAAAGTGTTCTAATGGGAATAAAGAGAAGTTGGTAAAAGTCAGAGAATCTGTTTGGCAGTTTGAATAGATCAGTTTGAACAGACAGTGAAAGTATCATTTCTTTAAAATTCCCTTAGAACAAAGAAACTAAGGCCATTATGTGAGACACCTAACTACAGCATCCATGATGCTAATCAAATTTAAATGACCACATTTCAAGCTGAATGTGTTTAAATTTTTAAGCATTTAAAATTTGTTCATGAAAAATTAAGGGGGCATTAATGCACTTAACCAGTATGCCAGGTTCATAGAAGATAGATCAAGAATTGGACATTGAAAATATTGCTTTCTCTTCCTCTTACTCCTCCTCTTCTAGTTCCTACACTCCTCCCTCCCCGCACCCCGGGCCCAATCTTCCCCTCTAATTGTCTTCACTATGTAGAATTTTGTATTTCCCAAGACTGTTTACTTGCATTGATTCAAATTTGGTAAATATTTTATTTCTTGGAGCAGCAACCCTACCTATACTACAACCATTGATATTTTTAACCTATAGAGTTTGAAATTTGTCATGTTTGTCAGGCTTGCTTCTTAAGCACGTAGAAGGCAGATCCTATTTTCTAACCGTGGTATATTCTGGCACTTTATATAATGGAAACTTTACTTATAATTACTCTTCAGTGTTCATTCTAATGTTCGTGCCAATCTACTTAAATTTTAAAATTAAAATTTTAAATTTAAATATGCATTACTGAAAATAATGTATTTTAACGTTACTTTCATCATTCCTAATTCCCAAAGTGGTGAAGGTGGAGAATGTAATTATGCCTTGCCTCTCAGACTCTAAGCATCACGATCTGTTAGCTACTACCTAACCAAACTATCCTAGCATTCCAAGGCACTTAAACTCCCAACTGTTTAGAAGCTCTCATGTGTAAACACTTGGGGACATTTTTTGCCTCAAAACATTTGTCCTCAGAGTACCTCAAATGTTCTACTAATACTCATGCAACTTACTATCAATTGTAGATGTATTTTATGCATTCATGCAATTCATTTTATTGTGACTGCTTTGTTACATTTTGGTTTTACTAATAAAATGGCAAGGGTTCAGAGATGGCCTAAATATTCACCTAAGACAGCATTAACTATGCTTAGAAGTTTTTTTGTTTTGTTTTGTTTTTTTGTTTTGTTTTTTTGTTTGTTTGTTTTTGTTTTGTTTTTTGCTGCTGAAAATATACATAACTGACTAATACAATTTTCTATTTTAATGTGTAAATTCTTTAAGCTTCCCGGATTCCCACTGGATTTTGATTATTGCTGTTTTTGCTATGGCTCTTAACTATTTTGTGTTATCCTATTATGCTTCTGAGTCATCTTATTTTTGCAATTTTCTCATCATTAGAACCTATATACATTTAATAAAGGAAAGTCTTTTGTCACATCTTGTGGTAATTTTTTGCTTTAGCAGTGCTCTATGAGGACTCTTTCCAAAAGGTTTAGAGTAGCGCCAATTAATTTTAAGCAGCAGATTCTCATTTGTCTTTAATTTTATCAACACAAAGTACACGGAAGATCTGCTATTTTGGGTTTACATCTGTAAAGATGCATTGTGAGACCTTAATTGTTAAATATATATTAGTGTCAGTTAGCTTTCACCACGTAACATGTCACCTCTACATGTAGTGACTTAAAACAACAATCACCTAACTCATGCTTCTGTTGGTCTGTTGGGTATTTATTATTTTCTAGGTGACTTGTATGTGCAGTTAACTGGGAATAGATGGAAAACTGACTAGTGATTGGATGATCTAGAACATGTTTATATGTGAGGTGTTTGGCAGGTAGTTGGCCACGGATATAAGGACGACTGGGAGACATGCATCTTATTATTATACAAGTTATCCCAGCCTTCTTGGTGTTCCAAGAACAATAAAAGGTCAGGCCCCAATACAGAAACACTTTGCAAGCATCTGTTTGCATTATACCTGATAATATAACATTAGCCAAAGCAATTCAGAAGGCTAGCAAATACACAAAGGATAAAAAGTAGGCCTCTTGATAGGAGGGGAGAAAAATGTATGGGCATTTTTGTAAACAGTGCCACATTAAACGAGTTCAGTGTCAATCCTTACCCTATTCTGTGATCTCAGACAGGCATTTGCTGCTCTGCTTTTCTGCCTCTCCTATAAAATGAGGTGTTGGATTATATGAACTTCAAGTCTTTCTACTTCCTTCGTTTAAAAGAAATTATTTCTTTTTTTTTTTTTTTTAATTTTTATTTATTTATGATAGTCACACAGAGAGAGAGAGAGAGGCAGAGACACAGGCAGAGGGAGAAGCAGGCTCCATGCACCGGGAGCCTGACGTGGGATTCGATCCCGGGTCTCCAGGATCGCGCCCTGGGCCAAAGGCAGGCGCCAAACCGCTGCGCCACCCAGGGATCCCTAAAAGAAATTATTTCAAAGAAACATTGAAAATCAATAATTACCATAGTTCTTGTTTTTTCTTTCATTTGTCATAAGTTTGGACATATAAAGATTTGCAGTGAATTAATAAATTAACTTTTTTGAAAATTCAAGTTCATTTTTAGAAATACAAATTTTAAATAGATTAGAAAATTTGCCCACTTTTTATTTATTTGACTTGAAGGCAGTTGAAAAAATTTCAATCGGTAATACTAAAAATAAGTACTTAGAATTTCAGTGTCTTAATTTATATTCAAATAGTTGTCTATCAGAACAGATAATGTTCTCTCAATGAATTATAATTTATCCATTTAAAAAGTAGCATATCAGGGCATGCAGGTGGCTTTTTAGTTAAGTGTCTGACTTCTGCTCAGGTCATGATCTCAGGGTCCTCGATCAAGCCCCACATGGGGATCCCTGCTCAGTGGGGAGTCTACTTTTCCCTCTCCCTCTACTCCTTCTCCCCACGCTACCCTCTCTCTTTTCTTCAATAAATAAGTGCAATTTAAAAAAAATAAAGATTACTATATCTATATGTATATTATATATTATTTAACTTAAGACAGGATGTGTACTTTTCTGAATTAGCAAGTTGAATTCATTCTTTCTGCTATTAGAAAACATCTTTAGTCTTGAGGGTTAGGGACATTCACTTTCACTGTCTTTCAAAGTGTGCAGAGAGAGAGAAAAAAAGAAGATAAGTTTTGTTGTTCTGATTATTGATTTCAAAATGCAAGAAAGCTGGGATCCCTGGGTGGCGCAGCGGTTTAGAGCCTGCCTTTGGCCCAGGGCGGATCCTGGAGACCCGGGATCGAATCCCGCGTCAGGCTCCCTGCATGGAGCCTGCTTCTCCCTCTGCCTGTGTCTCTGCCTCTCTCTCTCTCTCTCTCTCTCGCTCTCTGTGACTATCATGAATAAATAAATAAAATCTTTAAAAAAAAAAAATGCAAGAAAGCCAAACTTTAGAGAAGCTGCAAAAACAACTTGCTAAACTTTTTCTCATTGCATCTCTTTAATCCTTTCCTTACTCAAAATTCCTTACTAAGACTAGGCTTGCACCCTCTCTCACCACCTCTGGCCAGCACCGCACTACTGAGTATCCTAGTGTCCTCAAGATTTAATTTGGAACTAACTACATCTCTTTATTCCTCACACACAAGCTCGATCTCTTGCCAAAATTTGAATGAATGAGCCACATGGTTTGGAATCACCAAACTTTTGGTTTGGTTTGAATGTTTGAATGGTTTGAATGTTAGCTCTGTAGCTTAATGAATATAATTAGACAATTCAGTCAATATCTCTAACCTCAATTTTTCCATGATTACAATAGAATTGATGGTACCTTTTTTGGTAGGGTCATTAGAATATTAAATGAAATTATTCTTAGCAAAATTCCAAAGTAAGCATTCCATAAATTGGAAGTGGTTATTCCCTCACAAGAATGAGCCATTCTCCTGGGAAATTGTTTCTAAACCTCCTGTATCTTGTGAGATTTGATTTTGTTGACTAAATAGTTAAATGACTCTAGCCTATATTTTTGTAATCTGTACCACTCTTAAGACAAATCATTTACTAAAGACTCTTAACAGATTGGTAAATCAAAATAAATAGATCATTGTCTTTATATTAACTTACGTCACTAATATTCAAGTCATTTTTATTTCATATTTCTTAGTACATATTATTAACTGATAACTATAATAATACTATAAATGCAATAAAGACAAAACATTGTTATTTTTTGATAGTTTTCCCCTAAAATGACTTTAGTGTTTGTTATGTTTTCTATCAGCATTTCTAGAGTTCTGAGTGATCAAGTGTTAAAATTAATGGCATTGTCTGTCAGAATAAAGCCATACCTATAATTAAGCTTCTCATATTTGCTCTATTGTGGAACCTTTTAGGGAAAGCATTTGTCAATTTGGGGTAAAGGAATTGCATTGCAGACGATACCAACTGTCAATGGAAACCTTGTCACATGAAAAGGACTCTGTTTGACTGAACCAGGTGGGACACCCAGCCACACTTTCAGGACACACTTTATTCCAAGTATACCTCTTCCTGAACTTCCTGAACTTTGTTCTCCAGAATCATCTTGTTCATCCCAGGGGCATGAACTCAAGTCCCAAAATAGTAAGTGAAAAGTTTTGGTTAGCCTTTCACAAGCCTTTTTCCTTCCTTTTGTTTCCCACCCCCCCTTCTCTTCTTCCTTCCTTTCTCCTTTCTTTCTTTTAAAATATGGACACAAAATATACCTTATTATATTATTTAACAATGTAAGAACATTCCCTAGATTCAATTTTAGATTGTATGTTCCTCAAATATATTTCTTTTGCTGAGTTGTTGCATAGAGACAACTTCTGCAACATTTTAAGCAAAGCAATATAAACTTATTAAGTGGAAATATTTATGTCTTAATTCAGCTACACCAAATTTCACCAGCCCATATTATTGCAATCTGTCTGCTAAGTCACAAAGAAACAATGTCATTGGGAACCTTGGCTACTACACTGACAAACCAAATGTGGAATCAGAGTTGATTCTGTGAATAATCTCTGGAAGTTCTGAATCCATTAGGATATATATTCCTTTGCCATATGCTAGAGAACTTATAGACCTTTTTGACATTCTTGTAATGCAGAAAACTGACAAGCAGTTGTGTAGCCTAGATCATCCTTCAAAAGTCCTTATCAATATCAAGACTTTCATGATGGCACATGTTCCTTGTGGGCTACTAGATCAAAACAAAAGACTGTGTTTTCTTTCCCATGGAATCTTGATTTTTGTTATGACATGAAAAGAAATTATAGAATAATAAAAAAATTAAAAAGAAAGAAGTGGCATTAGTTAATTCATCAAGCATACTAAAGAAAAACATTTGATATAAATACTACTTCCCCTTTTTTATCACAAGTCTTGTATAAGGAACAATTCCTTTTAACTGAAGAGTATATTACTAAATTCATATGGTATATTTGACCTTAATAGCATATTTGTTTCTGTATAAGTGTTCTAATGTTACAGTTTAATATGTTTACTACATAAGTAGCTAGCATAAGACCTCTATTTTTCCTGAGAGCTAGCAAAAGTAAACAGCTTTGTTACATTTCAAATTCCTTACTTTAGTTTTAGGAATATTTGTAAACTTCTCATGGAAAAAATATATTTAGTAAAATTTTGGGAAAAGTAAGCTGCATCTTTATGGCTTTTGTAATTATTAAAAACACAGAATGATTATTTCTGTTTCTTCCAAGAAACTTTACATTACCTATGAGGGTATGGGAATTACAAACATTCCTATTGGCAAGTGAAATTGTTTTTAATATATAAAACATGTGCAAATGTCTGTTATTCTCAGAATACTTCTGAGAAATATGCAAATGTCTTGTGTATCAAAATATTAAGGTTGTCCATTTTACCCCTATTTCCCAAATGCCTGCTTATTTTCTTTCATGTGTGGGTAATATTATAAACCTTGGTTTGTTATCAAATTAAATTAAGATCAGAGTTAATTCCCCCTTGTTTCATATTCAGAATCCTATTATGGTATGTTCAGATTTAAGGGCTTCATATTCAAGGATACAAACTGAATAGTATATGATCCATTTAAGATTTTATCTTTTTCGTAAAATGCATTTTAAAATCTAGCACTTGATTAGATGAATGAATACTTGCATTTACTCACTTGTGTAGTTCATATATCCATAT
The DNA here is from genome assembly GCF_048418805.1 of Vulpes vulpes. Taxonomy (NCBI): domain Eukaryota; kingdom Metazoa; phylum Chordata; class Mammalia; order Carnivora; family Canidae; genus Vulpes; species Vulpes vulpes. The sequence goes on along the minus strand of NC_132792.1, from coordinate 54,054,986 downwards.
AATTCTTCGTAAAGACCAGTTGTATTTTATACATGTTATATGCTAATCTTACATATACCATATTTGAGTTTTGCACTGATGATTACAATCTTTAATTAAAAAAAACTAATCAGGGATCCCTGGGTGGCGCAGCGGTTTGGCGCCTGCCTTTGGCCCAGGGCGCGATCCTGGAGACCCGGGATCGAATCCCACATCGGGCTCCCGGTGCATGGAGCCTGCTTCTCCCTCTGCCTGTGTCTCTGCCTCTCTCTCTCTCTCTCTCACTGTGTGCCTATCATAAATAAATAAAGATTTAAAAAAAAATAAAAATAAAAATAAAAAAAAACTAATCACATTTCATTATAATCCCAAGGGTTGAAACAAAACAGATTCTAATATGAACGCTTTAAGAGTATTTTTTTCTATCAAAACTAGCAGGAAAGTGATCATTTCAAGCACATAGTCATTAAGGTATACTTGGTTAATTTCTTCTCAGCTCCTTTTAACACACATGAAAATTTATGTTTGACAAACAATGACAATCAAATCGAACTATTATTTGATCCTTTGCTTAACTGCTATGTATGTAAATGACTCATTGATCTGACTGCAGTGACCTGCTTCATAACATGTCTTTTCTATGGTTTTAGCTTTTAGAATCTATTTAATTTTTAGTACACAGCATACTGAACGACAATTTTCACATTTACTATCTACTCACTTCTTACCACCTATTGCGAAGTCAATATGAACAACCACAATTTTATTTGTCAGAGACAGTGACACTCAGAGAAGATAAGAGGAACTGAGGTTAAATAAGGAGCCATAAAATGGACTTGAACCCTGAATGTTGCAGAAAACCATGGGATAAATGGGTAAAATTGGGCATTGAATAGGAAACAAAAACACTTCTATGAATATGAAAGATAGAAAAAGACTAGTAAATAAAACTAATATAATTGTCCAATATGAATGGAGCACTGAAAGCATAAAATCAACATATGAGAGGAACCAGGAAGAAAGGGTCATTGGCCCTTCAAGATTTGATTGATGGTATTAAAATACATAAAGTGTGTGTGTGTGAAGTCTTTTTTTAATCTTTCTCTTTTTCTCATTCTTCCTGTCTCTCTTTTTATCTATTATCTATCTATCATTAACTGCATATCTGCCCATCCAACTATTACTTACGTACTGACACCTTCCTATGTCACACAATTATTTATTACCATTTTTCCACTTCTTACCCCTGTTTCCTTAATAACAAATAATGAATAGACTGGTGTATAAAAGGGCTAAAGGGGGAAAGAGTTGATGTTGCAGTCTTGGAAATTGAAAACAAGATCATAAGCATCTGAGTAATAGAGGGAATGAATGTTAATTTTGCAAATGGAATCATAAATTCCGTTCAGTGTGAAGCAAATTGGAAAAAATGTAGTACTTTTAATGGCTTAACCAGCTGTGAATTGAAGGACATGCAATACACATGGAATTTATTTTTTATATTTTTTTCAGCATATGCAAGGACTTAGTTCCCCATCATCACTCATGGCAGTTGTTCAGCTAATTTTTGGCAGGTTGTAGAAACAATGTCTCGATAGTCACCAAGTGGCTCATTTCATTTATATAATGAACACCATTTAGCATTCAAAAATAAAAATACATATCAAATGGATTGCAAAAATACAAAAAGAGCACAATGAAATGGGAAGCCACTAAATTACTATCCACCAGCTTTTCCATTTTATTGCCCATGTGAACTAAATTGAACAATTCCAGATGTTTAAGGGCTTCTGATAGATACGAGATAATCTTCCTCTCTATCATTCTCTCTAGTCAATTAGTTCCTTATTTTCTAGAATCGCTACTACTTATAGAAGAAAGAAAGGACTGGTTCACTGTAGCTTGCAAGGCTACCAAAGTCCGGCATTCTGACCTATTGACAATTTTTTCCACTTGGTCTTTTTACCAGTTTTTAGTAAAATGACCCCTATTTAAGGTGACAGAACCCAAGGTCTCAATTACAAAAAACTTCAGAAAATATTTTTTAGGCATGAGTTCTCTTGGCATTTGACTCACTTGTTTTTTTTTTTTTTTTTTTTTTTTTTTTACTTCTGTGTGTATAACTACATACTTAAAGCATTTTTGTTTATTTACTTGCCAGTTTTGGTGAGAGGGAATGCCTGTGTTATTGGGTTCTAGTGACCTCAATCAAAAACATCATTCTTTTCAATGTATTTGGGTAGCTGGGCCTCAAAAAGAAATGTTCCAGCTTTCTAACCTGAATACTTTTTAATCTGTGGTTAGAGTACTTACTTGGTTTTCTAATTTTCTTGTCATGATTTTTTAGAATTTCCATTGCTTTGATGACTACTCTGGGATAAGCAAAAGTCATTTGTTGTATTTTTAAACATATGTGCCCAAACTATTACATATTGATAACATAAAATTAAAAATTTCATTTTCAGATGATATTGACATAGCTTCTTTTTGTCCATATGAAAAGAGAAAAATACATCCAAAGTAAAGGTGATAATCCCTACTTTTTAATTATTTGTATTAATGCTTATAGTTTGGAAATATACATTGAAATAAGTAATTTCTTCTTAATTTAAATGTATGTTTTATTAAATCTTGAAAATAAGATTTATATGCATTTTAATGCTTGCTCATCAAAGTAGGTAACTAGTATGGAGAGAACTAAATTTTAGAAAATATACAGCTTATATACTAACTTTTCTCCCAAGCTCTACTTAGATATATTTCCTAATGCAGTAAATGGAAGAAATAAAATTATATTGATAAACTAATGGTAGCCTAGCTCCCATAGTAGTCTTAAGGGAGGGAACTTTCTTTCTTTCTCTTTCTTTCTTTCTTTCTTTCTTTCTTTCTTTCTTTCTTTCTTTCTTTCTTTCTTCTTTCTTTCTTTCTTTCTTTCTTTCTTTCTTTCTTTCTTTCTTCTTTTTCTTTCTTTCTTTCCTTCCTTCCTTCCTTCCTTCCTTCCTTCCTTCCTTCCTTCCTTTCTTCTTTCTTTCTTTCTTTCTTTCTTTCTTTCTTTCTTTCTTTCCATTTGAGATAGAGAGAGAGAGTGAAAGAGAGCACAAGATGAGGGCAGAGGGAGAGGGAGAAACAGGCTTCCCGCTGGGCAGGAAGCCCAACCTGGGGCTTTATCCCAGGATACTGGGATCATGACCAGAGCTGAAGACAGATGCCTAACCAACTGAGCCACCCAGGTGTCCTATAATTAGGTGTTTAAATGATGAATTCTAGGTTGCCTGGGTGGCTTATTTGGTTAAGCATCTGCCTTCAGCTCTGGTCATGACCCCAGTAACCTGGGATGAAGCCCCAGGTTGGGCTCCCTGCTCAGTGGGAAGCCTGCTTCTCCCTCTGCCACTCCCCCTACTTGTGCTTTCTCTTCCTCTCTCCAATAAACAAATAAAATCTTTTAAAAATAACCTAATTATAGATTTTGTTGTTTTTATATTTGCAAATTATAACAATGATTAATGCCATGATTAATATTTTTAAAGATTTATTTATTCATTATATATATATATATATATATATATATATATAGAGAGAGAGAGAGAGAGAGAGAGAGAGGCAGAGACATAGGCAGAGGGAGAAGCAGGCTCCCCACAGGGAGCCTGATGCAGGATTGATCCCAGATTCAGGGATAATGCCCCAAAGTGGAAGGCAGATACTCAACCGCTGAGCCACCCAGGCATCCCAGCCATTAACATTTTTTTAAGATAGTAAATATAAACTTAAACAGATCTAAACAAACTGTTGAAGGTTTTATACTTTATAAGTGGTGAAATTTGACTTTCCCAAGGGTGATAACAAATTCACACACAAAAAAATAATAAATAGTAATGGAAAAAGAAAGGACCAGGAGAGAGAGATTTCGGGAGACACAAATTGGATAGCCATTTAATTTTTCATTAAAATCAGGATACTTTTGAGAATAAAAAAGAAAGCCATTAGTAATTACATAGGGACCCAGATATAAACTGGGAAAACTAGGATGTATTCTAACTTTAGGCATAAGAGAGCCAAGAGAGACAAGACATGCCATGGTTTGAATTTAAACAAGGTCAAAGAAATCACTTCAGTCTTGATCAATTAAGTAATTGATTTGTCATTCTTCATACAAATAAAATATATTTATTGAGAGTTTACTATGAACTAGACAGTTTACTAGTCATAGTGTTTTTTTTTTTTTTTTGTCATAGTGGTTTTTAACAGTGATTAAGAAATAAATGGTTTTTATCTCCTTTGGAGAGCTTTCAGGCAAATGGGAGGAATAGACAAAGACAAGTAAGAAAATGAATAATTATTAAAAAAAATAGATACCTACTATGAAACAATGATGTGTACTTACACATTTCTCTTTAAAGAGAGACAATTAAGCTTTTTGTATCCTAGTGTCAGTGTATCATTGGACAAGTCTGGGGTGGAGGCAGGTAGGGGAGAAAATCTTCCTGTTTGAAGTGTGCTATTTGGCTGACAGCAATTCTCAGAGAAGCAGGTGGCCATGATTTGTTATGAGATGTTTTTTGCCAACATGGGATGGTTCCACTATGTGAAATATAAAGGAAATACTTTCAGGGAAAGTAGAAAGCAAATGCATACAAAAATACAATTTTTTTTTTTTTTTTTTTTTTGCAGATCATGGGGCCTATGAACTGGGGTAGGGGGCAGGAGGCAGGAGGCAGGCATGCAGTGGAGATAAGTCAAAAAATGAGTCTAGAGGCAAGCAGGAGCCAAATCACTCAGGGTCTGTATAGAACATGAGAAGCTAATGAGTTTGATTCTCAAGACTGTCATATGCTAGAGTTAAGGAAAATCAGTGTCATGATTTGATACAAATTTCAAAAAAAAATTAGGCTTCATTCTTCATCTTTTTGTATCAGCCTGCAACTCCATTAACATCCTACAATATGTCTAGATTTTAAAAATTAATAAACATATTTAGGCACTGGTATAACTTTTTTTCCTCTTCCTTCATATCCCTCCTTTATTTTTATTAAGGAAGTAAGAAACCACTTTAAGAATATAAGCCTGGCCAGACCACAAATGTCCAACTTTCTTGTAACACATTTGTTTTAAATCAGTAGCTGGGTGGTATTTTCCTTATTTTAGTCAATGGGAAGTGATTAAAAATGATTTTTTTAAAAAAGGATTGTTTATAGATCTGACTACTAGAAAAATAAAATGTGGTAGGCAAACCTCTAAGATAGTTTCCAATAAATCATACTTCCCAAGACTCATGTCTTTGGGCAGCCTGTTCCCCTAAATGATGGACTGATCCTAGCAACAGATAGAATATGGTAAGTTGATGCCATGTCAGTTCTGTGATTAGCCTATGAAGAATTGTACCTAATATTGCTAGCAGATTCTTCATATTGCTTTGGCTTGAGCACTCTGACCAAACAAGCTATTATTTGGAGAGATCTATGTGGCAAGTAACAGAGAGAGGCCTCTAACCAATAATCAGTGGGGAACTAAATTCTACCAACAACCACTGAGCTTGGAATTAAATCCTTCACCACTCAAACCTTCAGATGAGACTCTTGTCTGACACCTGGATTGCCTACTTGTGAGAGGCCCTCAGGCAGAGTACCTCTCAAAATCATACCCAGATGATTGTAAGGTAAGAAATGTGTGTTGTTTTGAGTTAACTTTTGTGGCAATTTGTTTTTTGTGTAAATAAGTAATTAATGCAAAATGAAGTATAGTTTTACTCTCTTAAACAGGGATTGTGGGTTTTAAAAAATCTCTTTCTGCATTGTAGGACTTACAAACCCAATAGATGGCCTAACACATTATCATTAAAGCACTGGAGGTCAGGAATTGAGTTTGAAAAAGAAGGCAGAGATATTTAAACATTAGTTACTTTCAAATAATGAAAAAATAATGGTTTCATGTTTCTTATTAAGGAAAGTATGTATTATTTTTTCAGCACTTTTAAGACTCAGTTTGAAGCATGTTTGTCAGTAAGGTATCAATTATTTCATATCTCTTCTGAAATTCAATGAATATTTTTCTCACTGGCTTTATTAGATTAGATTCTCTAGAAGCTGTGGCTAAAACTAGGATTCTTGTTCAAGTATTTTATCAAGGAAGAGCTTTCAGAAGAAGAGTAAGAAGAGTAAGAGAAAGTCTTTTGTATCCTGCTGACAGTTAGTTATTGAAATAAGGGGAGCATAGCCTCCATGTAGTGGAAGTTCTCAGTTGGGTGAGGGCAATTTTCGGAGAAAGCAGTTCTAAGATGTTGTTAGCCAACACTCATAGCAGCTGGGGAATAGGTGCTCCCCAACTAAAGGTTGGGGCAGCAAACAGCAACTACTGTAAGGATTTTATATACTGATTCTTTTTTTCCCCTTTTCAGATGTACTGGAGAAATGGACACCTGCAACATTTTTAGTCATGACACTTCATAAAAATGTCATGTCTATAAAATCTAACTTTAGGATGATAAAGGTTTTGAAGGTAGGTATAATTTCTTTTTAGGTATATGAAATCATTCAATAAGTATTCACCGAGGACCTTCTTTACGAGAACCAACTATTGAATATTTAAAATAATGCAGAGATGTCTTTTTCTTAAGCATTTTATAATTCAGCTGTAAGGAAAAGAGACTTTAAGTTACTAATTTGGCAAATAACTGGATATTAAATCAATATTTGATAAAAACTCATTTCATTTCATTTATAGTAAGTTTATTAAAGAGATTTTGAAAAAAATCTTCAGATGTTCACCTGTGGACACAAATTGTTTTGATTATAATATTTTTAATATGTATAAACATAAAGCTAGATCCCACTTACATATATTGATTAAAATGGAGTTGCAATAGTTTTGAAAATGGTCATAATCCAAAATATGCTTATATTAATTTAAAATCATTGTTAAATGAAATCACAACAAAATCATAGAGCTTTCATCACCCCAAAGCTTATCTTAACTCCTAGCAGGCTGTAGTACCAAATACAGAAAAAGTTGTTTTACTGCCAAAGAAGTAAATAAAATAAAAATTCAGAAAAAGGAAAAAAGTCACAGATAAGTTAGATTGTGTTATAGATGAAAAATAGGGCATTTTAGATTTATTGAAGAGAAAGGAGAGGGTATAATCCAGGAAAGAAGACCAGATTTGGAGATAGGAATAAATTTATTTTGGCAAAATTTAGATCATTTTAATAGTGACTTTGGTTTCAAGATTGTGTATCTATGATTATGGAATCTGAAAGTAATAGTATATAAGATTGTACATGGTTTTGCACACAGTACACTATGCAAATTTATATGAACTAATATACATCAATATATACACCTACATGTTTACCGAAATTTTTGTATTTGTATGATCTTAGGTAATAACATTTGCCTACTATGTTTGCTCTGAGTATGATAGTCCATTGAGTTTACATGTGCTTTCTCTTTTGAAAATTCTAGGCTGGCTACCGATAAGCTACAATCCTAAATGTTTCTGGATTTTCACTCTTTAGAAAATGCATTCAATTTCTTCCCACTTTTGACACTGACATTAGGTCAGCCCACCTCTGAAAGCATTGTGTTGAAATGGCTGTCTTCATATATTCCTCATTGTTGTTCTTTGGTAAAATTGTCACTTGAGGGTCAAATTAGAGCTCATTCAACCAGAGCCATAGCAGTGACAGTAATCAGCCTCAGGTCATTTCTTCCTCTTGAGAATTTTCAGGGCAGGCACTTGTAGTTCATTTCCTACTTTTACAAAGCATTACTGTCTTATTGGTTGCATTGTGTAATGAATTTGAGTTTGGGTTTACAATTTTGTAAATTTATATTTTCTGATTGTCAGTATTTATTTGGTTTTCATCCTTGACCTCAGATTTTCTTTTTTACAAAAATTTTATCCTTTTTAATGCTTTCCAATGTTAAATTTTATTGGATCAATTCACTAAACAACTCATAGCATATCATTTTTGTTCATATATCTTCCTAAACCTAGGAAAAATTTCTCCTGAAATTTACCATCAAGGCACGTATGCTAGCCTTCCACGTGATGCTAGAATAATCATCATTTTGTGTATATTCTATAATAGTAAGAGCTAAGGGACCCTGAAAAGTCATAAACACAGTCCTTTGAAAGAGATCTGTGAAATAGATCAGTGAAAGAGACAGACCTGCTGAGTTCAAAAAGTTAATTTGTTTTCAGATCTTTCTCTTTTCATGAAGATCAGGAAACTATATTTTAAAAATTGAAAAAAATTTAACTACAAAGAATCTTTTTTAAGGAACATAATTTTCAAAACTTTAATCTCATGTATACTTTACTTTTTAAAATTTGCACACAATTGTGCTGTTTTAAGTCTTTGATAGGCATTAGAAACAAATAAGTATCTATTAATAAGGGCAGAATTCACCAACATGAGATTAGATGTTTTTTAGACATTCGAAATTATGAATGTGTAGAGACAAATCTCATGATTTTAGTTCAATGGATTGCAGAATTGATCTTTGAAATTTACATTTTTTGTAATTTAGTTCTGGCAATAGCATTGAACATACTTAAATGATCACAATTGAGTTCCTGAAAATGATAATTAATAATCTATAGTTTATTAATCTATAAATATTTAAGAAACTACAGTATCTGTCTTAGTGGAATGAATAAAAACTAAATTACAATTATCTATGAACCATTTACTATATCCCTCTTTGATCCTGGCTTCATATCCCACACAACTCAACAGAGAGTAAATAGCTGACCACATTTTCAGGATACTACCCTGCACTGTAGCCACCAAAACTTCAGATCAATCTCAAGGTTAAGTTTGAAGAAACAAAGCAGATGATGAAGTAGCAAATCATTAGGTAAAGTCAAACTAGATAGAGGGACCATGTTTTTCTCAGTACCCTACAAGTATCAAAAATGTAAGAAGCTTAAATCACAATTCATTACTTTCAACTCCTTAAACCTACTACAATCCCATCTTAACTAATCCAAGGCAAAATTTTAAAGAGCTTTTCAATTTTCTCTTGCTCTAGACCCAGATGTAATTCATCACTAATTCTTACTGACTTACCTCCTCCTGAATACACATCCAGTGTATTCTCCTTCCCCACTCCTGCTATCTCCCACTTCATGTCAACACTTTACCATCTTTTGCCTGAACCACTGGTATATGAACTCACTGCTTCTAGCTAGTTCTTTCTGAAATGCAAATATGACTATAACAGTCCAGTTGTTAAAGCATTCCAATGATTTCCCATCATTTCTCAAATAAATACCAAACTCCATAGGATGGGAAAATCTATAGCTTACCTATAATTTAAATCTTCCTTATTTTCCTGCACTATGTTTAATGGCTTAGTAACACAGAGCTCTTGACCTCTTCACAGGTATTATTCCTTGCCTTTATTTGTATTTGGTCCCATATATAGAATTCCTGTTTAATACCTTTTGCTTAGTTACTGCTTAGTAAGAGGCATCTTTGCTGCCAGAAACCTTCCCCTCATCCCTGCGTTAGTCCTGTTTCCCCTACTCTATAATCCATCACCCCTGGTCTTTCTTAACACTCATCATACTTTTTTTTTTAATTATCAGTTTACCCATTTGTCTAGAGTCTTTGAGTGAAGAAATTATGTAATAATCATTACTCTTTAAAGCTAGTTCAAGGAAGCTGGTGGCTCAGTGGTTTAGTGCTGCCTTACAGCCCAGGACGTGATCCTGGGGACCTGGAATTGAGACCCACATTAGGCTCTCTGCATGGAGCCTGCTTCTCCCTCTGCCTGTGTCTCTGCCTCTCTATCTCTCTGTCTCTCAGGAATAAATAAATAAAATCATTTAAAAAATGCTAGTTCGGGGATCCCTGGGTGGCGCAGTGGTTTGGGCTTGCCTTTGGCCCAGGGCGCAATCCTGGAGACCCGGGATCGAATCCCACATCAGGCTCCTGGTGCATGGAGCCTGCTTCTCCCTCTGCCTGTGTCTCTGCCTCTCTATCTCTCTGTCTCTCAGGAATAAATAAATAAAATCATTAAAAAAAATGCTAGTTCATAGCCCTATATCTGATACACATTCATAAAATTACTGGTTGAACCAAAACTTAATACAGCTATTGTTATTGTTATTTTCAAAGTCTTACATGCTTCTTCTACATGTATTTTATTTTGAGTAATTAGTGCCAAATTTGCTTGAATTACAATGTGAAGTAAAGAAATGATGCATGAATTATGAAATGGTATTATTACACTATTGAGTGAATAGTTCATATTTTCCTTTTGAAATGTCATGTCACATAACCTATCCCATATCTATCAATCAGCCCAATGATTTAGAGTTTAGCTTTAGGTTTCGTTTTTTTTAGACTATAAGCTCCACATGCAGGAGGGATAGTGTGTATCTTATATACAGCTTTATCTCTAGTGTCTACAAGTGAACCTGACATGTGATTTTAACTCAGTCATTATTTGTTAATTGTGTTAAGTTTATTATAATAATAGAATTGAGAAATACTGATAGTCTATATGTTAATATTTCCTTTTGATCTGCTGAATGTATGTTGCTTCTCCTTTGTATAGAGCAAAGGCACCTTTCTCTGGAGAAAAAGTACAACACATAATTTCTTGCATGCCGGGTTTTCTCATTCTACTTAGAAAAATCTGTTGTCCTGACTTTTGTTTCACATACATCCTTAACTTTTAATTTTATCTATTGCTCTTAATTTGCATATTCAGCCTCTCAAGATAAATGGAAACTGTGCACAGAAGGTGGGAAAACAAAAACAAACAAAAAAAGGTAAGTAAAAGGTAAATTTTTAAAAAAGTTGTATCATCAAATTTAAGACATTCTTTGGTGAACAGAACTTTCCAAGTTCCTTAGGAGACTCCCAAATTTGACAATGGTTATGTATTTCTGATCGGAAAGGATGCTTGTTAGATAATTGAGTGAATCTATATGTAGTTATTATTTCTGTATGTGATTTTAAACAAGTGAACATCTAAGATGATTGTAATGCTCCTACAAACAATCAACATTAGTTTTCCAAAGGCTTTTTCAATGAAATTTTCCTTAGGAATAAAAGTTTTAGACAGCAAGAACCTTAGCCTACATTTCACTATCTCATTCAAGATTTCGCATATAGGACATACAAAAACATCACTCTCCAATTCAAACTTGTAAACAGAGCTAGATGCATGTAGTAGATGTATGCCTTCTGATTTCCTATAATTTCTGTCTTTTTTTTAGTAGCAAAGTCATCATGTATTAATCTATAACAAATTCCAGGAGTTTTGTTTGGCTGATTTAAAAGCATTTTCTTCCAAACTCTTATAAAAATAGAGACTATAAATTGGTTAGCATGGATTGCCCATGGCAGCACATTTTTTTTAATGAAAATTTTCATTATCAATGGATTTTATGCAGAGCCTTTAGAGGTTGTTCAAATCGCCAGCAGTCAATTTAACCATGCTAATCTTTATACCTGAGGGCCTAATTCTTAGAAAAGCTTTTGGCATGTTTTCATAGACTACTCATAATAATTATATGGATGAACCGTGGATTCTAGTTGTCTGTATTATAATCACCTCATTTTATGTTTTGGAAAATGGAAAGAAAAGTCACTTTCCCCCAATTACACACCATGTACCCACACACAAATAGCCATAATCTTCTGGAAGAAGGTTCTGAGCATCCATCTAAAATGAACAAACATTTCTTTGTGAAGATGATATTAAAAATGGAGTGTGTATACATTTGAACTGAGCTAGTACAGCTATAAACATGTGTTCTCTTTAACCATTTTACACAATTGTTTACAGTTTTGCAAGACATACATAGTTACCATAGCAACAAATCAGAATAAGCATGGTATAAAACTTATTCTAGTCCAGCAAAGAAAGCCACTCTAACAAAGTGTGTGACACATTATAGTTTGAAGTTGAATTTTTATCTTCCTTTTCCAAAAATTTTGTTCCATAAATCATGACTGGTCTGTTGAAATTTATTATCTTGTAAAGAAAATATAATCCAATGGTCAAGTAGTCTAACCCAAAAGAATACTACTAACCCACTCTATACACATAATTCCACAGATTTCTGGGGCTGCTTCCAGGAAAAAGTTGTTATAATCTATATGGTTGTGTTTTATCTTATCATTCTCTAATTCTTACAATAGAAAATTCAGTTCACTTCTAGTCTAAATTCATGATTCAGTATCTTTAATATGCTTACTCTAGTTGTCTGTATTATAATAACCTCATTTTACCTGCAAAATAGATTTATCATTTAATTCTTTATACCTATAAAATGTTATTAGGTGCTTAGTTTGTCCCAAGTACTATTCAAGGAATAGAAAATTCAAAAGAAAACAAAACTATATACTCTTGAAAAAGTAAGGACCTGGTATACCCTTTTTATTTTGTCTCTTTTATAAAATAAGATACATCATCTTGGAGATGTTTTTTTTAAAATTTTTTTTATTATCATTAATGCATATTTCATGTTAATACACATTTCTAAATATTTACTTAGGCATATTTATTTAAGTGTACACTCCTTATTTGATTAATAATTCATGATAGATTACCTTTGGAGATAATAGAACAAGTATATTTACTTTAATGGGACCTAGAAAATACTTAGTTGTGGATAATGTGTCAGTTAATCACACTAATGTAACAAAACGTTATTTTCATTTAAAGCCTACAAAGCACAGCACCAACCAAAGATGTGTAAACCATAATTTCTGACCACAGAATTTTACAAGAAAGCAGAAAGTATAAAATAATATGTATTGGAAACAGTATTAGTAGAACGGTGCATATGTGTTATTGGTTTGGGAAAAAAAGGAAGGACTTTTTCTCCCAAGAGATGTAATCATGGAAAGCAACATAACTTGGAGGTGCTATTGTCCTGAATCTCCAAAAGCGTGTAGGGTTTGATTGCTCAGTGGTCTGTAACTCTAGCAGGACATTAGAATCAATTAGCGAACCTAATAAAAGATTCCCTAAGACCTACCCCACAGCAATGAAATAATGAAAGAAAGTCTGGGGCCCACAAAAAAGGCAGTTTTTAAGGTCCCCAGTTAACTCCGATAATCAGCCCACTTTGAAAACCACTGAGGGAAACATAGAAAGTAAACATATTCTGGAAGAAACAATATTTGCAAAGAATAGAGAGGAAAATAAATACAACACAGTGTAATAGAAAGTTCCCAATGAAATATTCAGAATACCCTAAGAAAAGGAAGTTGAATTAATTTGGACGCTGAAGGTAGGGTCCTAAAACAAATTTACTCAAAAGACAATAGATTTTAATGGAAGTTGACAAATAACAAAGGGAAGAGAAAGAAGGAGGAGAAAGAAAAAAGAAAAATTAATTATATTTCATACATTAATTATTATCATACATAATGTTTGCTTGCCATTTTGTGTTTCCATAGTATATTGGATTCTAGTGAAGTACTATTTTTTCTCAGGCTTTTGTGTTGAACACTATCATTACAATTAACACTCTTTTTTATAATTTCATAGCATCCAATCCAATGACTGATTTTGATTCAACTACACCATATTCTAAATATATAGAATGCTAATATTCTTAAGGAAAATAACTCTTTCATAAGATGTACCTTAGAGGTATCTTAACTGGCTCTTAAAATTTTACAGTTTGACACCTCAATAAATTGGCCAGATATATTGGACATTTTTTATATTCATAGCTTGTCTTTGTTTAGAGTTCTCCTAAAATAGACTAGAATAGCTATGCAGCCTGGCCCTCTTAGAGAGAAAGCAATGACCTCTCCCTTGAGAGCCTCTTAGCAAAGCTCCATTCTGATCAAGAGTCACTTAGTGACTAGTTAACATACAGCCTATTTCCTGCTGAATACTGGTTTGTATTTTTTTTCCTTTTGTGGATGTGAAATATTCAGTGTGATAGGTATCATCTCTTTCTGATACTAAAAAGGACATTTGGTGCAAGTATGTGAAACATCCAATGTCCTGATAATCCTCCATAAAGTTAACCTGATTTTCAGGGATATACTCATTTGCTAAGGAACTTTTAATTTTTTAATATCATATGCATGATGTTGCATTACTTTTGATTTAAAAATCTTAATTTTGCTACTGTGGTTACTCTTTGTTTAAAAAGTTGGCTTAGAGTAACACATATGAGAGAAAACAATACTTGAATACTGCATTTTCTAAAATCGTGCTAATCCAAATTTGGTGATTTTAAGTGTTCTTAATATGTTATATACACATATACTACATATATGTAAATATAAATATATGCATACATTATACACACTTAACACATTATATATACACACTACATATGTATACATATGAATGTGTATATATATATATACATTCAATAAGATAGACTTTTTTTAAAAATTATTTATTTATGCATTCATGAGAGACACAGAGAGGTAGAGACACAGGCAGAAGGAGAAGCAGGCTCCATGCAGGGAGCCCGATGTGGGACTGGACCCCGGACTCCAGGATCACGCCCTGAGCTGAAGGCAGACGCTTAACGATGAGCCACCCAGGAGTCCCAGTAAGATAGGCTTTTAAAAGAATTTGTGAAATGAGTAACACATCCTCTTTAAGTTCAAGTTATTTACACTGTTTTCAGTTCCATTGCTGTGTCATTAATTTAAGTGTTAAAAACTGTTAAAAGAGACTGAATTTTCAGCAGAGTTCATTGCAAAGGATATTAGTTTAAGCATTATAGTTTCTAAACTACGCTTGTTTCTAAAACTTTAAATTCAAAATCTTTTTGCTTCTTTGGGTTTCTCTACCAGTAATAGACAATTACTAGTATGAAACATTAAAGAAGGATATGTGATTTGATCAGTTAATTGATTTTTAGGATCTTTAATTTCACCTTTATCCTTACCCTCTCAAAGATTACCTTCACCTTGTATAAATTTCAACAGCACATAAAAAGGCAATATGTTGCTTACTTTAAAGACAATTATTTCAGTAAAACAGTGTCAAGGCTTTGTGGATCTAGAATCCAAGCCACATGGTATCACTTTGAATCCAATTTAGACAAGTTTGACTAATCTCACCCTGCCTAAAAGAACTATAAATATTAAGCTGTGACTTAAAGCTCTGTGTGATGTTCCTGTCTCCTCTTCAATTCCTTTCTCCCCTTCAGCTAATTTGCAACAGCTTTTACATCTGGCAGGTGACTTGATCCGTGATCCACCAAATAATTCCCAATTCTTCAAACTCCATACCATGTGCTTTTTTGGTTATGAATTACCCTAACTTGTATTTACATTTGGGCAAAATGATTTTTGTCCAAATGTCACCAAGTATTTTTTAAAAGATCAGCTTTTTCACAATCCTCCAATTTTATTTTGTATTGTACAAATTTAATTCTCAATTTTACTGATAATTGAATGTCAAAGTCAGAGTTGAATGTCCGTTTCAATGCTCAGAAGAACAAGGGTGGTGGGGTTGACTTTTGACCCCAGGTAAAATGTGGAGTAATTTTATCTTGGTTGTTCATATGGCAAAAATAAGTAACTGGATATCAGAGAATGTGAGAATGGGTTATAAGAATCGAAAAGGCCATTCACTTATGCTTTACGATAGAATGCATCCTGCTTTAGGCCAGACTATTGGTGAAGGCATTTTGTAAAAACTAAGTTTCTACAGTTAAACTTCCAATCTCCCATTTTCAGAAGTGGCATGAATTTATGGTGTGGCATATTGGGTTATTTTGGGTTTTGCTATCATCATCATCATTATCATGATAAATAAGGGTGTCAAGTTCTAACATTTATCAGAATTGTTTTCTACATATTGTATAGCACACCATTTTTTTTGGCAAAGTCTATCATAAATTTGCAGTGTTTAGCCTTAAGATGAATATTTGCACAATTCCCTCATGTTTATCAATTCAATTCTTGATCCTTTTGTAAGTTGATGCAACCGCAATCCAAACAGATAGGTCTTTTCACTTTCTTCTCTTGAATTCCTGATGCCTCAACAGGCTCAATTGTCACTATAACTCCTAGCAAGATAGAGAAATTAATTCTGAAATATATTGCTGATTCTGATTAGAACAGCTTTATTATTTTGTCTAAATAATTGTGACCATTTATCATTTTTCAGAAAAATGAGTTCTTGAATATAGCATGTTAATACAGCTACTTTCCTGGGTAATTTTACCAAAAAATGAAAGAAGGCACAGGTTTTGCTTAGTGGTAAGAGTATAATTTGATAGTAAAACTTTTAATCTTCTTGGTTTTCTTTGTGATATGACTCTGGATTTTTGGAGAAAGCCTCCCTTGATCTATTTCTAGCAACGGAGGCATCTAGATCAGTAGCCCCGAGGAACACCCACATTTTTCAGATCATCAAAAGGCACACATCAGTGTGGTGAATGCATCCCCTCCTGAAGAACAAAGGGAGAGCTCTGCAGAAAGCACCTGATTGTAGCAGATCAGAAGGACAGCGTTTGACCCAGGCTGGAAAAAAAAAAAAAGAAAGAAAGAAAGAAAGAAAAGAAAAGAAAGAGAAAAGTTGAATAAATAAAAATACCACCATCAAACTGCAAACCTGTTACCGACTGATGGATGTGTTCACCGAGTATTTGTTTCTGTGTGTGTGCAAGGTTTGCTGTATCCTGAAAGGAACATAAAATATCCAAAGTTCATCTTCAAGCTATGTCGTTGTGTGACTGCCACAAGGTTTCACTTGTGTCATTAAATTTACTGACAGTGTTGAAGGAAAGAAAACTCGGGGAAGCCACAGATGTTTGCAGTTTTCAATTTGCAGACTTGAATCCTTGCAACCGGTTATTTAACACATACAGGATTTTAGTTGATGATTATTGTCATATATGCCTTCAATCAGTATTATATATAATTAGAAGGAGTTTTGTAATTCCTATGACCTGTTTTGGGTTAGGTCAAGTAGTTATGCTCTGTATTTCTATTGCTGACCTTTACATTAAAAGATTTTCTCCTACAATTTTCTCTACGTTTTCATTTCTCCTATCTCATTAGTCCCTTACTGTCAGCCTTAGTTAATATCATTGCTTTGGGGGAAATGTCCTAATTATCTAGTACACAGAACATATTGGATAGGTTAACATTTCGGGTGCACAGTTATAATAGACATTAGTATGTATAACACACACTTTTGGTTGTGATAAAAAAAAGTTAAGACCAATCTTTAAATATATTGATCTTTTGATGGATTTCATTTGAAAGACTTTGAAAGATTTGGTGCAAATGTTTGATATTTTGACATGGGGCATCTTCTAAGTACAAAACAAACCTAATTGAAGAAACACATAGAACTTAGAAACAAAGTAGAAAAATGCCTAACACTGAATTTTTCAGCGAGAACATTCTGAAACTACTCAATATTAATTAATTTACCAAAATGATTACTTCTCACCATATACAGACATTGATTGGGGGAATCCAGGTTATTAGCTAATAAATAGCACTTTAGTCTTGCATATCCGAGTTGGTGGTTTATTTCAATGACTTTCCTGATTTGAATTCACTGGAAACAATTGATTTGAATGAGGCGAGCCGATAGATATTTAATGACCCTTCTTATAATCAGAGAATAAGATTTCCAACTGTCTAGCCAGGAATAAAATTAATTTATTTAACATAGATATATTTAGTTTAATGCTTTTTCTTTATTAGAGAAAGAAAGAATCCTTACAAACTAGGTAACTTTCAACTTTTAAAAAGTTTAATTTCAAACTGTGACCTTATGAACCAAAAACAATTTTAGCACTAAATTTGCGGCATCAGTGAAATAACATGCAAGAACAGTGAGTATAGAAACTTGAGACCTTGAGAACAGAGAAATACAACCAGGGAGCATGTGTTTGACAAAAATCCATAGGAACTGGGGGTTTCACATTTCACTCAATTCCATTATATTCAATTCAACAAACCTTTGTGAAACACTATCCTGTGGGAGATACAAAGGTGGCTGTCAGAGTCACCATTTTTGAAATTTACCTCTTGTGGGTGATGTTTGAAGGGAGGAGGTACTGGGAAGTAACAGCTCATCACTGCCTTGCCCAGTGGGACTGAGGGACACGTAGGTACTTTTACTGTATCTTCTATAGTACTAAAAGGTTAGGAAGTCTGTTTTTCATCTCTACAACATGAGCTTGACAAGCATTTTGAGTGGATGGTGTAAGTAACTGCCTGCCTGGAGTCCCCAACTTACAGCGCTTAGGGAGTGAGGCAAGTCACACGAATATAAGTAGAAGATGACATATATGGAAAATCTGGTTTCTGGCCTTGAACTCCTGGCTTACCCTAAAATGTGATTTTTGGACAAGTCACGTTAAGTTCTTTAGGTCTCGGCTTTCTCATTTGGAAGTTTGAAGTATAAACGGTTGCTGCTCTTCAACTGCCTGTGACCTGCAAAATATGCAGTTCCTTTTGATTCCACCTAGAAAGTAAAGGGGTTTAAATTCAGGGTCACTTTCAAGTTGATCCTCAGGTACTTGATGCGATTGCATTCAGAGGAGAATTGAGAGAGCATCAGATTGAGAGATCATTGAACATACGTAGTGAATGAAAATGAGACAGGAGCCTTTGGGAGAAGAACTGGCGAAAATGGAAAACTAAAGTCTTGAAAATTGGGGAAAATTTTATGAATTCATCGTTTGAGTCATGGAAGTATCTCAGGACTCATATGGGAGGAAACAATAATAACTATACAACAATAAAAAATTGCTTTCTAGTAGTTAAATGAGGAAAAGAAAGCTGAATCAATACACAATGCCTGATAACTTGGAGATGAGAATTAATAGTATGGAATATAAAAAAAGGGGTGGAACTTTTCAAGAGGAAGTGAGTTGTTTGTGGTGGAATTTAAGAAACAAGACAGATTGGGTAAGGGGGGAAAGAAAGAGAGAGGAAAGCAAATCATAAGAGACACTTAACTAGGGGACCTGGGTGGCTCAGTTGGTTAAGCATCTGTCTTTGGCTCAGGTCCTGATCCCAGGGGTTTGGGATTGACTTCCAAGTCGGCTCCCTGCTCAGCAGGGAGTCTGCTTCTCCCTCTGCCTCCCCCCTCATGCTCTCTCTCTCTCTCTCACTCTCTGTCTCAAATAAATAAGTAAAATCTTAAAAGAGAGAGAGACAGAGAGAGAGAGATGCTTAACTATAGAGAACAAAATGAAGACTGATGGATGGGAGGTTTGTGGGGGATGGGCTCTAGTTGTGGTGAGAACTAGATGTTATATATAAGTGATGAATCACTAAGTTCTACTCCTGAAACCAGTATTACACTATATGTTAACTAACTGGGATTTTATTTAAATTAAAAATAAGGGGGGGTGAATTCTTCCCATTGAGTATCTCTGGGAGTTTTAAAAGACGAGTCACTCATAAAATATTACACAAGAAAGCTCAGACTTTCTTAAAAATGGCACAAACTAAGGAAATATTTTATATACACAAATACATATTATCTATATTGTAATATATATATAAAAATGGAGGTGTTCCCCAATTGGGTTATTTGTGTATATATATGTATATATATATACATATATATACATATATATATATATATGTATATATATATATACAAACCCAACTGCAGTCAGTTGCATAGACACTCCTTAAGTGATGGTTTTTGGTGACCCTGCTTTCAGATATTCATATGCTGAAATCTTTTTATTTTATCTTGAAGCAAGTAAAAGGAAATTCCTGAAATAAAGCATCCCCTCTTCTTCCTATTCTTTGGGGTCCTTACCAAACTGTTCTACCTGCTGCTAAAATTTGTCAAGGCTTAAATAACTCTTAAAAGCCAAATGATTCAGCTCTTTAACAGTCATTATAATTTTCCAGAGGTTTGAACTGCACAAGTGAGAGGAACTGCACAGAAAGAGTGTGGTTTCTCATATACTAGATACAGAGCATTTTTATCAGCACACCAATGAGAAAAATATGTTGTGGCAAAGATTCATTGTTTGATCAAATTTAACTCTGGCTCCTGACCCCTCTCCTTGACTCATGTGTCCACTTCTCTGTAAAACTGCAGTTTTAGCAAGAGCCCTGTGAAGTCAGTTTAACCAGAATTCTCCACCCTTGATATCTGATTGGTTTCCTCATCTTCCACTATCCCCTGGTTGATGACTAATCATCCTGGCCTGTCTTCAGCAAAGAATCATTTAGGTCAGTTTAGCCAGAATCCTCCTGATCCTTGATGTTTCCTTTAGTCATTTTCTTTCCACCAACAGCCGCCTTGTTCCTCCTGGAGTATGCTATATTCAGAATTGTACCTGGTTTTAACCCAGGTCTTTTAAATTCTACTGCAATGGTCCAAAATAAAATCTGCTTTTCCTTTTTATTTTATTTTTTATTTTTATTTATTTATGATAGGCACACAGTGAGAGAGAGGCAGAGACACAGGCAGAGGGAGAAGCAGGCTCCATGCACCAGGAGCCCGATGTGGGATTCGATCCCGGGTCTCCAGGATCGCTCCCTGGGCCAAAGGCAGGCGCTAAACCGCTGCGCCACCCAGGGATCCCAATGCTTTTCCTTTTTAAATTACTGTCCAGCTCTGACTTGTCTTGACAGTTGCAAGTTTGCTTTTATGCATGTGCTTCGTAACATACTAAAAGTATGACCTTTGTCTGAACCACATGAAATTTTTAGCATCTCACCTTATGATGGCTAGTTACAACATGTAGAAATACATGAATAAACATGTAATAATTAATAATGTCCAGATTTACAACAGATACCCCATGATCATCATGTCAGCAGAATACAAGCTATTTAGCCACCCTGAATTCAGAATCAATTTAGACCTAAAATCCATGTTAGGATTATGGAAACTAGTACAGGAACTCTGGTTAGAAATTTGAAATGTTTACTGTAGATTCTAGAAGTGTTCCTCACTCACAGATCTATCCATTTTTGCACCGAATGTTAGCAAGATAATTTTCGAAGCGCTGGAGATGCAGATGTGAATAAGAGACTCCATTTCCTGTCTTTACAGTGACTCAAGAGTTTGTTTGTCTGTTTGTTGTGCATGGGAGCCCAGGAAGGAGCACAGATGGAGGGAAAGGAAGGGGTAAAGAATCCCAACAGACTCTGCTCTGAGCACAGAGCCCCTTGAGGGGCACAGAGCCTGACTTGGGCTGATCTTCCAACCCTGAGCTCATGACCTTAGCAGAAATCAAGAGTCAGATACTTGAGGGACTGAGTGCCCCTTATTGTGACCTTCTATTAGTAAGGAGGATAGAATATAAACAAGTAAACACAGAAATAGGAAACGCAAATTGAGAATTTCAAGCTAAAGGAAGGAATGACCATGCCAATAAGTATATCATAAAAAAAGATTAACTTTGTTTTTTAAAATACGATACCTTGAAAACACATCATATTTAATTGCTATTAAATATGTAGATGAAGTGGATGTTGTAGTCCACAACTCAGATCTCCACTTTAGAGTTATAGGGCTCATTCCCCAGATTCCTGGCCACTGTTGACTTCACAGTGAAGTCATTTTTCTTTTCTTTTTTTAAAATATTTTATTTATTTATTCATGAGAGACACACAGAGAGAGGCAGAGACATAGGCAGAGGGAGAAGCATGCTCCCTGAGGGGAGCCTGATGCTGAACTCGATCCCAGAACCCCGAGATCATGTCCTAAACCAAAGGCAGACACTCAACCACTGAGCCACCCAGGTGCCCTTAAGTCATTTTTTCAAGTTGTCTTCCATAGAACAGAGCTAGGTTGATCGAGGTTGTGCCCTTTCCCAGGTGCAGGTTGTTAGCAGTGGTAGAAGTGTGAGTGGAGTGAGTTGGATCCTTTACCCATCTGGGACAACTCTGAGGGTTCATCCCAGTTCCAAAGGTCCGTTTGAATTGGCCCAGGAGTCTATTGCACCTGCCCTGCAGTTCACCTTCCCTTTGTCCCAGGCCTGCTTTTCTCACCCTTTACATGTGTCATTTCAGAGAGAAAAGCCACTAAATTTTCTTCATGAAAATCTCAATCTCAGAATCCGTGTCCCAGAGACCTGTTCATACATAGTAGGTTGAGATGAAGGTATTTTGGGAATTGCCAGAATTTTCAAAAGTATTTTTTTGCAAGTTTTTTTTTTCAATTCACAACTTGCAAAATTGGAGTTGAGTATAGTTATGTATTTTAGGGAAATATAATGAAAAATTGCACAATATTTTTCTATGAGATTTCTTGCCCAAGTTATAGAAGTCCTCATATTTTCTTTAAGACTGCAGTGAGTTTGATATGGGCTGATAAAGTAAAACAAAACATGGAAATTTTCTATTGGAAACTTTGAGTGCTGATCCAACATTTGCTGAGCAATTACTCTTTATTACACACTGACTCAAGTGATGGTCATTTGAAGGACAATTACAGATCCTTTTTTCCAGGAAGAAAACACTTAATAGTCGTATATTGAATAAATATCTATGGTTCTTAGTTTCAAATACAGAGTAGTGGTAATATTTTCTTTTTAAGATTTTCTTTTTACGTAATCACTACATCCATTATGGGGCTCAAACCCATAGTCCTGTAATCAAGAGACACATGCTCTACTTACTGAGCCCACCAGGCACCCCAAAGCAGTGGTAATATTAATTCCTACCTCACTGAGTTGTAAAAAACCAGATGACACAATTCAAGAAAAAATGGCTATTGAAGGAACACTGAGAAAAATATCCAAGAAGATTCTATAACTTGAAAATAATACAAATATTTTCTACTGTTATAAATGATATTGAGTAATTGACATTAAAAGCTTGCTGTTGTGATATATGCTTTGACTCCTTCAAGAAGCAGCTCCCACCAATGAGCAGTATATAATTATAGGAAGGAAATTTTTCACCTCTGTAGCTGTTAGTGTTCATGTAGCTTGTCAACAGATTGTTCAATATATCATCAGAGAAGTTGGAAACATAAAAGGAAGTGTTGATATTATTTTATCTGGATTAAACCTTTTATAGTAGCTCCTTTGGAGGCTTGCTATACACTGAAAGATCTCGAGAAAAGTATTGATGAGTGTGAATATGCACTGAGCAGTGTCTCCTAATCCCAGATAGATGGGCCACTTTTCATTATCCTACAGTGATTTTTAAAATTTTTTATTGCCTAGTATGTGCCAGGTACTAGAATAGAGGCTGGAGAAATAATAATTTTTTTGAAAATATATTTTCATCAGCTTTCAAGACCTTACAATTGACGGGAATGACAGTTTATGACAAAGAGAAGCAAAACATGCTTACAGAGAACATAAGAACTCAACAGAACTTTGACAGGAATGGCCAAACTGTGACTTGAATTATGAGTAGATGTTAGCCAGTCAGAAAGGATTAGGATCGCCAGTGTATATGTCCAGTTGTGAGTGGAAGTTTGGCAACAAGTGGTGTTCCAGGTGGAGGGAACATAAAATTCTAATTTTTAAAAGAGCATCTTTTGTTTAGGCAATCAGGAGTAGTTGAGGATGTGAAGTGTAAGAAGCATGGGCTTGTATATTATTTGTATATTATTATACAAATTTAAATTTATTCTAAAAACAATGGAGGGAAAAAGAAAAGGCCATTGACACATGAGTAAAAAGATGACATAATTTTGTTTCCTAGAAAAAAAAAAAAAATTTTTGTTTCCTAGGAAGATCACTGTTGCAAGTAGAAACAATGGCTTCTATTGAAATGAGAATGGAGCCACTGTAACAGGTAGAAGGCTGTCTCCAGAATCCCAATGACTGTGGCTGAGCCTGCTTAGACAGCAGGCATACTTTCTTAAGAGCAGGACCATCTTCCAGATTCTGAAGTGAATCCATGTCTTTTTCTTCTCACTCCACACCTTTCAAAGGCTTGGTTTTGACAAATTTTACATCAGTTACCCATCATATAAGTGTGAGAGAATAATGACTTCATGTAAAATGCCAAGGGAGTCTGAGGAACAAATGGCTGTTTGCTGTCAAGTACCAAAAAGAAAATGAATTCAGGAGATCTAAAGCTAGAACCGCTGAAGGTGTGGAGGAGTGTTTTTGAGAGGGGATGAAGGGACTATATCATGAAGCAAAATGCCAGGAAATTAGTGAGCTACCTGAGTAGACAGAAGGCAAGCATGGAGCTGGAAAGTGACCTGTAGTCTGGTGATGGAAGGTAAAGTCAATGATAGGGCCTGGATGGCACTACTCTAAAGAAAAACCAAGAGGATGAAGATGTCAAATGAGATTTGAACCAGAAAAGTAAGATAAAGTGTAAATCAATCCTGGAAATGTAAGTGGCTCCAGGAGGATAAGAGATTATAGGCTGAGAGCAGGTGCACATTGTGTAGATTCTAGATTTGGAATATCTTCTTTGGTATATGCCAAAGAAACATTTAATAAGGATGGGACATAATTTTAAATGGCAAATGCTCATGGGGTATAATTTACATATTGATCCATGGACATTATTCTGATAGAGAAAATATTTCCGATACATAGGACAGTTACATGCCTTGGAAAATTACCTGAGCCTTGAGCTTATACTGAACATGGTACATTATATATGGAACAGGCTTAATACTGATTTATTGAAGGAATGTCTGTGCAGGAATGTTCTAAGTCACAAAAAAATAAAAAATAAAAAGGAATTGTTTTCATTGTGTCTGATTCCTCTCAAAATAATGCCCTCTGAACTATTTTTATTTTAGCATACTCTTTATATCAGTTACTTTTGCCATGATTTAAATAGATGCTAACATTTATAGAAATGACTAAGATTTCTTTTTCCATTTTTCCCAAAGTGTCTTTCTTGTCCTTTATTTCAATTTCTTGTCCTTTATTAATAATCACCATGAGTATATTTCCTCAAGGCAATAGAAGAGGAACAACATTTTTGGAGCACTTTAAAATGTCCTAAAGCAAATTTTTGGAAGTTGATATCCACTAACATGTACCTGGTGTTACAAGCTCTTTTACATTGAATACGAGTTTATCTTGTGTACAAGTTCATCCTAATAATCCCAAAACAAACTTAGCTATAAGAATAAGCAAATGTGATCTTAAGTGTATTTTTATCTCTTCACTCATTTAAACCACAAATATGAGTTATTTTTAAACAAAATTATTAAACTAGGCCAATGAGAGTTTTCTCCAATGTAATTGTTATCACAAGCAGATCACATGATGCCCAGGGTACTAATGGTTCAGTGGTGTGAGTGCTCCTTCTGAGATGACTTGACAAGAGAACCATTAGAGACATTTTGGAAAATGTATTTTACAATAACTTCTCATTGCTCCACCTACTCCCAGCTCTTGTATTTCATGTTACTTTTTCTAACCTTAACAGCACATGTCAGAGTGATTAATAAGGTATTTGGACATTTGTTAATACAACAATATTTATTGAACTTCTGTTATGTTCCAGGCACTGAGCTATATGTGCAGTGATAAGAGCGCTTTGGATCCACATAAATTTGTCTTTAACAGTGAACACTGTTAGCTCCAAGTATTTGTCAGTTTAGTAAGAATGGTCTGTCAGCAATAAGGAGCACTTTCCTGGGCATTGAGACCTGGGATCTAATCTTGGCTCTGCCACTAATGATCTCTGCATCTTTGGACAAGTCACACTAATGGATTCCTGGTTTCAGTTTCCTCACAGGTAAAAAAAAAGTATTGGGCCAGATGATCCCTATAACTAAAACCAATATTGAGAGTCTATGTTCAAACTTTTTTTTTTTCACCAAAAATGTGATCTGTAGGTCATTAGTTCTACGAGATGTTAATAAAAGATAGAAGACTAAGTTGACAAAGGGAATATTTTATTACTGCAACATTTCCCGAGAGCCTTATTCTTGTGAACATTGTGAATGTATAAGCCAATGTATGCTTAATACAATGCTTGTTTCCCCAGAAACTCTTCTCTATGCTCAACCTGGAACATCCATCAAATATTCCACCAAACTGTATTGAGTGCTAGGCTACCTCGATGGAAAAACAAATAGCAACAGCAACAACAATGAAAAAAAAAAGTCATAAAATGATTTATGGATTTTACAGAGCAAAGAGGCTACAAAAATATTGTAAATATTCTATTTTTGAATGTGATAAGTGCTTTGGAGGATAATAGAAAGGAGCCAGGGATTTGGAATGCTCCGAAGGGCCTGTCTCAGTGAGAGGCTACCAGTTAAGACATGAGAAGATGAGAGAACAGGTCTATTTGATATCCAAGGTAAGATCGGGTGAGAACTCCTGTTTTTATTCCCACAATTCAGAAAAAAAAATATTTGTTAAACTACTAATATGCTCAATTATAATCCAGCGAACATTCACCCACTGCAGTGTTTGCACTGATGATTTTGTGTTCAATTACACAAAAGAACCCGGGCTTCACGAAGCTTATGTTCTAGTGGAGAAGAAAAAATAAATACAACCAAATAGGCCAATCTAGAAAATTAGTACAGATTCTAGTATGGTTTTGAGTGAGGCATGTTAAGGACTAAAACTGAGAATAAGATTCAGGGACATTTTAAATACATTATCAGGAAAACCGTCTTTGAATCAGTTGCATATGAAATGAGAGCAAAGGAAGAGAAAGAGAACCAGTCAGCTGAAGAGCTATAGAAAAAATGCTTTTACATGCAGATTTAGCTTTTTTGAGGAATTGAGAAAAAAATGTCACCAACACCACAGTGTACTGAAGAGAAGAAAAGCAGGCAATTATCAGGAACACTTAATGAAGAGACTTGCAGTAAGTTTTGAATTTTATTCTTTCTAAGACACAAAGCCACAAAAAGATTTAAGCAGAGAAATAACATGATCCCATTTATATTTAAAGAAAAATCCTCTAAAAAAACAAAGAAAAATCCTCTGCTCTGAGTGAGAGAGTGGAGAGACCATGAGCACGGGTTTGAAGGAAGAAGAGGGCAGGTTACGAGAACATTCACTGCAGATGTGATAGTGGCCTAGATGTAGTTCTGAGGAAACTCTACATTTAGATGCGATAGAGAGCAGGCGAAGTCGAACAGAATAATATTCAAAGCTAAAAAGCAGCCAGTGAATGCGGCGAGAAACCAAAAGAATAGGGGGTAGAGGATAGGAGCAAAGAAGAAATGTTTCCAGTGGTCATTGGAAGGCCTCCTTTTCTATTTCATTTTATTATTTAAAGGTCTTATTGTATTATTCAAATTCAACCTACAGATGAGAGGCAGGATGATTTAAATCTTAAATCATAACACTTATTTATGACACTATAATCACAGGATTTCAGAGCATAATCATACAGAAGAAGCAAAAGCCGATACGTATTGATGGCTGGAAGAGGAACCTTAATAGGGTTAGCAGTAGTTTAAGAACTGGGTTGATTCAGAAACTTCCCCAAGCCTCAATGTATTTCCATAAACAAGTTATCATTCTTTAAATGGAATCTGTGTGAAGAAATACTGTATTTTAAAATATGGAGAACTGATAGCAGTTCTCTAAAATGAGCGATGGAAAGCAATGAATCCAGTCTTCACGTCTTGCTCCCTATGTCTCAGAAATGGGGACCCAGTCCTCCATCTGCAGCCTCCTCGTGGAACTGCCATCTCTCTGGGAGCAATTTCGGTCTCTATGGAGACTGCCTCTGTTTCAGTCAGTCAATTAGAGGTGAAAGGTATTCCATTTGCAGTCATCTAAGCCATAGAGTCCACCTCTTTTTTTCTTCATTCTTTCAGCCAAATGATATCTTCTTATCTAAGAGGGGAAAAAATATCTGAGTATTGTGGTCATTTAATTTGAGCTTGTTCTGTCCTAGTTACTCTTTTTCCTTTGTTTCAAATGGCAGCGTTCCCTGTAAATCAGATAAAGGACTGTATCATTATGCTATCATCTTTGAAAGCTCCATAATTGTAGCTTTTCTACCCAAGTCACTGAAATAAAACATCTATTCCTACACTAAATATTAATTTATTTCCAGTTGTACTTATTATATTATTTACTTAGGTGATAGTACTTCCAACCCTTCTCAGAGGTGACCCTACAGTAGAGAGAACTATTTTCTAAATAACACATATTTTCACAAAGACAATGAAAACTATCCAGATTAGAAGTTATCCTTGTTCACCACTACTCCATATTTTTCTCCCTAAGAACATAAAAGATTGCCATTATTTCTTTAGTTTTTTTTTTATTGCTTTAGTTTTAAATGCAGTGATATGAGCTGAAAAAAAGTCACATTGAATGTGATTAGAAAAAAAAAAAAAGAATGTGATTAGATATAATTTGTTTATGTCCTGATTAGAGCAATTCAGATTTGTGTAAAATGAATGGGAATTTAAAAAAATGAATAACATGAAAATATTTAGCAGAAATAAATTGCTGCTAAGTTTGTTATATTTTTTACTTTTATTTTTTGTTCCTCAAGAAATGTAAAACCTGGTGGCATTTATTTATAATCAGAAACTTCTGCAGTTGCAAATAAGAGAAGCTCAATTCAAATAGACATCAACTGAAAAAAAAAACTAATGTAGAACTTATCTAAAGAATTTATAGATTCTAGCACAAGCGTGACTATCTCATGGGCTCTTGCATCATTAGGTCTTAATTTCTCCATTTCTTCTATGCTTTTTTCTAAATCTGACTTCATTCAAAGGCAGATAACCCCTTGAAAAACCATCACACCTAAGAATATCTTCAAGTGTACATTTGAAACTTAGAGTGACTGCAAATATTTAAAAAAAATTCTTTTTGTATTTTTGACTCATTTGTATGATGTACTCAGCCAGTCCTGAACTAACTACAGTGCCCATATTCATAGGCTGATTGCCCAATATGGGGTTCATAAGCCCTCTTGGGGTAGGGTCATAGTCACCAGATTCAACCTGAGTGATTTGGGCCAGAAAAATAGGAGAATGTTTCATGAAGAAATGTTAGGTTACTCTTACTAAAAGTAGAATAAATGGGTTATGAGCAAACAGAAATTGAGTAGTTAAATGCAAACCTCACAATTCCTTCATGTTTCCATTCTCGGAACTTGACTTTATTTATCTTTGAAATGGCCACATTTTTTTGATCCATGGACGAGCTCTGTGTATAAGATTCTGCATTCTAAATATTAGTCTCCAAAAACTGACCTACTATCTTTATACTTTTCCAAACTTCTCATCCTTGATATACTTACTTCATTGCCATGTACACTCGTTGTCCCCTTCACCAGCTCCCCACCGGTGACCTTATGTAACTTTCTTGGGTTCCAGGTTCAACCCTTTCAATAATGCTTTCATTGCCATTTTTGGTTCTGTTGTTCTCTGTTTTTCCACAATTCCTACCTTGCCAATCTCGAGTCAAGGTTATGACAACATTAGCTTCCCCTCTTTCTCTTCCTAATCATTGCTTAGCTGGAAAAGTCATGAAACAGCACTGCTTCTTTTCCAACAATCGCATACCAGCCAGCTTCAGATGGGTCCTCTTCCATCTAGCTATCCTTTCTTTCACTTTAAATTTTTTTTTAATTTTTTAATTTTTATTTATTTATTTATTCATGATAGATACACAGAGAGAGGCAGAGACATAGGTTGACAGAGAAGCAGGCTCCCCATGCGGAGCCTGATGCAGGACTCAATCCCAGGACCTGGGAACATGACCTGAGCCAAAGGTAGATGCTCAAACACTGAGCCTCCCAGATGCCCTCCTTTTCAATTTTGTTTGAACACTACCCTAAACAATTTACTTCATTTTCTTTATTTTTTCCTTTCTTTCTTTCTTTTTTCTTTTAATTACTTCATTTTCCAGTTCCTTCTTATGAGCATCCGTCTTAGGTTAAATGGCAAAATATGCATGCAGCTTTTTCCAAGTCAAAATCCCTTGATTTTTTTACCTGTTGATTTCAACAAATTAAACATCTTCAGCAGACTTCTTTCAAAGTCTGATCCCTCAAAAATATTTTTCCTTTTCTCAATCTCTTAATATCATACTTCCCCATACACCTCAAATTCAATGATCTTTTAAGAATTCAAATTCACCCTCTTATTTATTTTTCTTTCCATTATCAGACAATTCTCTGGAGAATAGTCTGTACCATTATCTCAATTTCTTGACAAATCCTTAGTAATTTAGAATCTTGTTTCATACTTTTTCCTGAAACTATTTCAGTACTCCCCAGGAATGCTTAATAGTATCAACATTTTTCAACATGCAAAATTTGGAGCATGAGGAATTTCATGACTTCTCTATATTAATTGTGTATAGCATTAAATAGCATGAAAACCCCTGTTAATTATATATCTTTAATATATTTTACATCTATCTTATTTTCTCCAAAAGTAACATGACTATTTTGACCCGTGAAATTTACATTGAAGATGTCCTTGATATCATAGGGCCTCGAAGGAGAAGGATAGGATAGCCAGAAGACTTTTGCAAGGAATAAGAATGTTCCATGTCAGGGCCATTATGGGCTGTTTCATTGGGGAATTTGACTTATTATGATTAATATGGGGAAACATCAGAAAAGATGCCAGTTATAGGAAATTTAGTATTCCAGGCAAAAATAAGGAAGGTCAAAGAAAAATTAAGTTAATGTGGACATGATCACACCACTTTTGTGTTCAGCTTTGCTCACCTTGTATTGTATACCCAACAGGATTATTTCTAAACCCTCGAACCATCAAACAAAGCACTCC
The DNA here is from genome assembly GCF_048418805.1 of Vulpes vulpes. Taxonomy (NCBI): domain Eukaryota; kingdom Metazoa; phylum Chordata; class Mammalia; order Carnivora; family Canidae; genus Vulpes; species Vulpes vulpes. The sequence continues at coordinate 54,024,386 of NC_132792.1, read as the reverse complement.
TTGGTTTGACACTTACCTGTCCACTCTTTCTTTTTCAAAGTGTTAAAGCACTTTGTATTTAAATACTAAAGAACTGTTTGTATGTCTATGATTATGTTAAGACAGGAATCCCAGTACTCATGTATTTTATGCTTCAACAAAAAGAATAGGTTGTATTCACGTAAAAAGTCCTCTATGCCTTTGTATATTCTATTCTTTCTGACTAAAATGCCTGGAAAACTGGTTTTCCCTTCACGTAACCTTTTTTTGTGAAATATCCCCTGACCTCTCCAGCTTGGAGGCCGGTGGTACATTTTTGATGTTCTTCCTGAATGTTTGTCTTATCTCTATTTCAGCTATTATCTATGTGGGGCTTTCTACTTAGAGACAAGTCAATTTTTCAGAGAGTAGAAATGAATTGGGCCCAGAAACTCAGGCACACTGATACACTCTTTCAGAAACCTGACACAGAAAAGAGTTGGTTCAAGGGAACACCTTGTGTTTAAGACAGGAAATACCTCTTGCTGAGTCATTCTGGTACTTAGACATGACTTTGGGGAGATGGCCTCATATGGATAGTGAGCAAAACAGTTCTTTTTTTATGATTTTCTTTACTTATTAATGAGAGACACACAGAGAGAGGCAGAGACATAGGCAGAGGGAGAAACAGGTTCCCTGCAGGGGCCTGATGCAGAACTCAATCCCTGGTGAGTTAAAGGCAGACACTCAACCACTGAGCCACCCAGGTGTCCCTAAAAGAATTCTGAGACAGACAAGGTTGTCTTCTTTCTTAGAGCTAGAATAATTTATTTGCCACCACAAAGAACTATCATACCAGAAACTAATTTTCTCATAATCCATTTAAGTTAAGGCATAAACATATGATCTGATTTTGGTCAATATAATTGGAAAGAAAGTTTGTTGGATGGATTTTTCTAAAAAGAATTTTCTCTCTAATAAACACACACACACACAGAGGGAAATGTCCTCAACTTTAATCAGATGTGATTTTGTTTACATATGAAGCCTGAAACTGCCACAGCCATCTTGTACAATGTGTTCAGAAGAAGCCAAAGAACCAGGCACCCTTTCTGAGGATGAAGAACAGTAAATAGAAAGAGCTTTGCCTCCTTGAACACGTTGTTGAACAGTTGAACATATGGTCTTCTTATCAGGTGAGATGGTAAATATTATTTATTGCTTAAGCTACTTTGAATTATATATTGTGATGCCCTGAGACAGAAGTTTCTGAACCAATAAGAACTCAAATCTATAACATTAGAAATTTAGGCCTAAGGAATGTGGGCTGCTGAAAACTGATTATAATACTGTAGGAAAGAGTTGCTCCCTCTTCTGTTCTTCCCTATCCTTATGCCTGAATAATTAAGGTGAGACCAATGCTTGCACCACACCTTGATCCATGAAGTAGTCTCTAGGCTCGGTACATCAAATAGTTCTCTATGTCTCAGTTACTGTGCATTCCTCCATCAATTTATTATTGAACAATGAGAAAAAAAAACATACCATGGCAGCCAAATCACCAATTCTCAACAACCAAACTGTGAGGCAATAACAACAGTAGTCAAGGGAACAGAATCTTCATTGATCTAAATAAACTTTTTATTTTAACTACCTCAAAAAGGTAGTAATGAAGTTTGATTATTTGAATCAAATAAGTATTCCATGGGTGTAGGAGGCTGGACCTTATGGAAGAAGAAGAAATTAATTAGTTATAATTAATTAAAAACACTTCTTCAGTACCTTTTATATTATAAGTTTTGCATTAAGTGCTATGGATAAAAGGGAACATGACAAGGCAAATTCCATTTCTTGCCTTCTTGGAACTTCTACTCTAGCACAGTTGGCACTATGGGTGAAGAAAGCTGGTGATAACAATAATCACGGAAGCAACATAGTTTTGAATTGTGCTAATTTTGAAGAAATCAAAACAAGGTGAAGGAATAGGGAGGGTCTGGCTGTAGTTACTTTATTTGGATGTTCCAGGAAAGCCTCCCTGAGAGTGTGATATTTGAATTAAGAATGGTAGAGGAACAAATAATAAAAAGACTAAGGAAAAAGGAATTCCAGGCAAGGAAAGAAAGAAATGACAATACCCTATGGTAAGATTTACTCAGTGTTGGAGGGATAGGAATAAGATCAAGTTAGATAGAAAGAAGAATATAGTGAATAAAAGGAAAACCTTATGATGTGACATCAGGAAAGTAAACAAGGACCGCCATATGGAGTCTCCTAAAGATAATCCATAATGAATATTTCAAATTTTAATCTAATTGTATGAGAGGTCAGTGTAGAATTTTAAGCAGAAGTGAGAAATAGTGTGATTTAGGCTTTGAGAAAAAAACCTCTAGCTTCTCTGTAGAAAAAGTGCTTCAAGTGCTCTTAGGGTTGGGTGTCACAAGAGTGGAAGTCTTAGGAAACATGCCATTTGTCCAACTGAAAAATGAAATTGGTTTGAATTTGGGTAGTCAATAGCAGAGATAGTACTAAGTTATTGAATATTTGGAAGTAAAATGAAAATAACTGCTAAATAAAAATTCCAAGTTGAACATTATATATATATATATATATATATATATATATATATATATAGAGAGAGAGAGAGAGAGAGAGAGAGAGAGAGGAAGACAGGGGAAGGTGGTGGTAAATCTAAAAATAGAGGTTCAATTTGAAGCCATGTGACAAAGTGACAAAATCTCTAGTTATTTTTGTTGAGTATATGCATGTGTATATATATGATTGTGTGTATTTGCATATATGTGTTTAAATACTATCTCCAACTAGTTGCTCCTGCTATTTAGGAAACAAAAGAATAAATGTAGCATAAAGAATGAATGGAGATAAGCATGTAGGTAGGTGGTACCATTATTTTTCTGGGATGGTCACTAAAATAAAAAAAAATACATATATTAGAAATGCCCGTTAACTTCTTCTGAGAAGGAATAAAGAAACCTGGATTTCTAATCTGAGTAACATAAGACATTACTTGAAATTAGTGGAATGGAGACATCGAGAATTCTGTTTAGACACATTCGCTTGAATACAGCTATCAGACCTAAATGTAGTGGTAGTAAGTTGCCAGTTTGATACTGAACTCTGGTTTTCAAGTGAGATATAAAGGCTGAAGCGGTGAAAATGCAGATTTGAAACATGTCGACTCAAGAATAAATGTACTTTTGTAGAAAATATCTTATATGAAATTGTGGCTTTCACATTTTTGTTCTATGCTTCTTCCTATTCAGTAATACAATATTTAGACTGAGATACATCCACATAAACAATACATTATTGAAATCCAAAGTGAATTTTTATTTTAAATATTTTTACATATGAAAGCACAGGACTATTACTAATACTGGTATTCTAAACACAATGATCACTAAAAAAAATCAAACAAAATTTTATTGGGAACATTTACTTAATCCTGCAGACAGTAAATATAAGAATGAAAAGGTAAATTATGTAAGATATATAATCTTTATATTTTAAGAACTGAATGGTATTATCTTTTATTTTGTTTTATATTGTTTGAAGGTCTGTATTTCTTCAATTCTATAAATGTAAGCAATATAATATTTCCCATGTTGCTAATGGAGCTTGAAATTAGGGGAGCAGCTTGTGTATCAGCATCATGATGATGTCAGCAATTCACATGAAAAATGAAACATAACCAGTACAACTTCTACAGCCACAAAAAATAGTCAGCTTTCCATATTTGAAATTGGCTGACCATATACAATTATAGATGTGCAGGAAAAGAAAACATTCTCTTCACTAGGCTTTGCAAAACCAGTAGCAAGTTTGTTAATGAAGAATCCTGTAAAGCTATGCACACAATAAAATACTTACTTTTGACTTCAAAGTCTATATTATAAAATTTAATATTGGGTCTATATATCACTGTAGGAGATAAGGTTGGGTAATTACTATATCAATAAACCCCATTTATAAAATCATTAACTTTTTTTCAACTAAAATTACATTCTAGATTATATTCAATTTGTCTGTATTTAATTCCTAAATATACTATGATAATTCAGTTTCAACCAAAGGTATACTGCTATGACCAAACAACAGAAATAGTGATATAAATTATCAAAATTTAAAAAATTAAATCAGTATTCTGAAGCCAAGAACGTTGATTCGACATGAATTATGTACATATTTTCACATTAACTTTCTCCTAACTTTATAAGATAATTTTAATGAAGATGAGAAACATTTTTTTTTTTTGGTAGAAAAATAAAACTGTAAATGAAAACCACCCAGGATTTATTAAAAGGCTTACTCTTATTGATCCTTACTTGAAAGCTGATCCTCAAATTATAACGTATGTGAAATATGGCTGTAAAGTTACATAATTGATAATTCATTGTCATGAGGGAATGAAACATCCCGTTTCTTAGGAAGAGTAAAGAATTTCTTTTCACAAGTTCCCAGATTGGTCTCCAGTGGAGCTTACGTAGCTCCTATATATGATAGTATACTTTTATCCATTGAATGTGGATTCAAGTTTTGGAAAATGTCCAGCAGAATAAGAATCAGGACTGTGCATAAAGTAATAAAGGAATTCGTCATCATGTATAAAGTGCATTTGAGATATTGCAATTGAATTCAGGTTCTGAAGACGACTTAAAAAAAGTTCATAAGGAATTCATACTGTCCTCCTTTTGAGGTTCTCTTTCTATCCAGCTACATTGAAGTAGTAAATTAATAAAAATCTCTGTCTCTGTCTCTCTTTTTCTCTGCTCTCTTCTGTCAGATTAGCAAAATATAATGTGAGAGAAAAATCATCAAATTATTTAGCATTTTAGAATCATGTGCCTATTTCACAGATTAATTCTCTACTCCCCTAGAGCATGTGGTGTTCAAGAAATCTATAAAAACTCTTCTGATGATCTGTGAGTCTAATGATCTTATTTGAAAATCATTCCAACAGTAAAGTCACACATTCGATTTATATAAAATGCATAGACAAAGCCACTTTCCTTAAATTTCAGAGTATAGAATATTCATTTTTTTAAAGCTATGGCAAATGCTATGTGACAGAAGTTTAGAAAGGACTAAAAATGTATAGTAAATGTTCAATTAAGTTTTTAAACTTATTAATCTAGTGGTGAAACAAACATTTTAGAAAAGCTAAAGAGAACATAGCTGCTTCGGGAGAGTTTTATATTGGTAAGGGGTATGGGATTGTGGTTTCTTTTTTTTAAACCTTCTAATGAAAGGAAGCATCTATGAGCATTTCACTGAGCAATAATTTGACATCTGTCTTTCACTTTCTTCATTTTTTTTTCACTATTCCAGACTTCTGTTGTTTTTCTTAGATTGGATTATGTATATGCTTGTACTTCAGTGGTCATATATTTAGACAGCATAAACTGTACTAGAATTTCATCTTTTCATTTGGCCTGACTGGTTGCTCACCACCAATGTCTAGAAATACTTCTCTTTGCTTGATGAGATTGAGTTTCCCTTGGCTTACCTTTCCTGGACTTTTTCCTTCCTTCTATTACTTGTATATTCTTTGAAAATAGAGAACAGATCTTTATTTTTTTTCTTCCTCAGCTTTGCTGAAATATATTTGATATGCAACATTGTATAGGTTTAAGGTGTACAGCATGATGATTTGGTACGGTGTATGTATAGCAACATGATTACAGTAAGGTTAGTTAACTAGGCCATCTTCTCCCATAATTACCTTTGTGTGTGTGTGTGTATATAAGAGTGTGTAACATCTACTCTCTTAGCAACATTCAAATATATAATACAGTATCCTTTTAAAATATTTATTTATTTGACACAGAAAGACAGACAGACAGACAGACACACACACACACACAAGCCAGGGAGCAGTGGAGGGAGAAAGAGAAGCAGACTCCCCCTGAGTAGGGAGCCCAATGGGGAGCTCCATCCCAGGACCCTGGGATCATGACCTGAGCCAAAGGCAGACGTTTAATGGACTGTGCCACCCAGTTGTCCCAGTATATACAGTATCCTTAACTCTAGATGTCAAGTTGTACATTAGATCCTCAGTCTCTCCAGATGTAAATTGTTCACAATGATTGTTCAATGATTCAGGTGGAATAATATAAGGGCCAAGGTTAACTTAAAATGATATGCTTTTATGTATTTATTTTATCTATGAAGGCGTGACTAAGGAAGTCACACTTTATGAACTTCTTCATTTTTCTCATTATATTTTTCTTCACTTTTTGTGAGTTAGGTTAAAGCAATATTTCCACACACCTTTTATAAAGTATTTAGAATAACAAAATTTATGATTGAGGAAGTATTTGATTTCCTAAACATGCTACTTTGTTCAGCTATGTTCTCCATTCTGTGCTTTCTTTTTTATGTAATTGTCACTCAAAATAATTATGTATATACATTTGTTTCAGTAGAAAGAGAAAGCTCAATTGAATCTGTACCTTTTAAATGCAGATTACAGCAATTACTCCTCAATTTCTTACACTATCTAAATTCTTAAATCTTGCCACCTAACCAAGTCTTAAAGCTCAAAACCATTATTTCCTTTTCCTTGAATGGTAAAATAACAATAAAATCTAAGAGCAAGAAGGATGAAAGAGGTAGAGGTGATTATATAAGACATTTTCTAATGTGCCTTAATCAAGGCAAAAGTAGTTCTTTCCACTTGCTAATTTACATGATAGAAATTGATCTTTAATGTCTTTCAATATCCTGCTATTTTCTATTGTCAATAAATTTCTGGCCCTGTAACTATTCTAACAAAACTCAATTATAGATAAATATTTTTATTGTCTCTGTAATTTTAAATATATTTTATCCTATTTTGTCTCCCTCATTCATATTCAACTTAGCTCCTCTCTCTATGATATCCATACAATTTTAATATTTTCACTTTTCTCTCAGTCTTAATTTCTCATATCCATATTACTTTATATCAGTTTTTCTCATTTGTCTCTCCAAATTGTCATATATATTACAGTTTATATTGCTGCCTTATTTTATCCAGATTAGCTCCTTAGTGTTTTTTTCTTCTGCAAGGGACATCTAGACTTCCTCCCTACATTTTTTTTTTTTTAAAGGTATTTTGCCAACCACTGTAATTACATCTTCCTGCAGATCTCTGATTTGGAGTATAAGGTAAAATGAAGAGATGAAGTCTCCTTTGAGGGTTTGGGTTCCTGTAGTGGATGGTAGAGATGCAATTCTCATGCAAATACCTTACCCAGATAGACTCTTTTAAAAGGGTGAAAGGTAGATTGCTCCATCAGAGTCTCTAGCATTAAAGTGGGATGTTGGAATCTTAAAAATGCAGAGTGAGTGTGTTGTGTAGAAAATAGACATACTTAACTTAATTTGAATTATCCATTTACTTATGTTTTCATAAGTGTCCTATTAACTAATAGCAGGTTTTGATATACTGTGTGTGAGTGATAGCCATCCCTCATTTCAACTGCAATAAATCTATCATGCAGCTTCATAGATTTATATTGTCTAAATCTTCAGGCAGACATTCAGTTATTCAGCATTCTGTAGAGTTTTATCAAAGTCTACCATACACGAAGCCATTTATGATTGATGGCATAACAAAAAGCAGGATTTGAATGCTTCAAATTTACCAACTCACACACTTTTTAAAGAATGGATTGCCTGTCACTTTTCCTTCTTCTTTCACTTTCTGCCTACCCCCGCTTTCTCCTCCATTAGGACACTCTGATGCTACATGTGTTCCATCAAGCCTTAAAGGTCTAACTGAAAATGACATGATGATTCTCTTTTACCCTCTCTCACATTAATGTTCAATACCTATATTTTACAAGGAAACTGCCACAGAAAGCTACGTGTTTCTTATGTCAGGAGTCATTGATTGTTTTTTATGTACTACATTGTCTTTCTCTATGCTGTAGTTATACATCTACACAACCTACATCATAATTTTTTATTTCATTTACAATTCCAGGAAGAGGGAGGAAGAAGTCAATGACATAGTTTTAGTACTTTGGAAAACTGGTTCATGTAATCAATGGGCAAGCTAGGCTTTGAGTGTAACCTGTAAAATTGAAAGATAAAGATCAGGAAAAGGACAACCAGGTTAGAGAAGGGCCACCTTCTTTAATTGAAGCTAACAACTCATTACTGATATGATTAAGGTGCCTCCCAGAAGTCATTAATAAATGTAAATGAAGATGGAAATTTTTAAAATTTTAATATGAAAAGGGAGCATGTTAAAATGAGAAAAAATGGTATAATAACAGGTACAAACTCAATGATGATGATCATCAAAGAGCCTGGGGGTGGAGGGAAAAGAAGTTGAAGAACATATGGCTCCAGCACAGTGCCTAGGTTGGGTAAGCTCTAATGCTAAATAAACAGAAGTATCTCAAAGTTTAGCATATAATTCATTAGACTACAATGTTTGATAGAATCACACCCATAAAAATTCTCAATTCTCTTGAACTGATTCTGTATTTACCAAGCTATCTAGGGGAAAAAACATCTTGAAATAGCCTATCTAAAAAGAAATGTATAAAAACAAAAGAAAAAGAAATGTATTTGACCAATGTTGATGTTTCCCTTAAATATGTATAATGTGGCCAATTAGTCACTGCTTTTCAGCTTTATTCAAGAGATTGACTCTCATGTTATAGTGAATTTGTTTATCCAGATCTAAACAAAAAGAGCAGAGATTGAGTATAGAAATTTAAATTTCTTTCTCTACTGTGTCAACATTAACTTCATACTTGGGAGCCTTTGACTATAATACCTCAATTGCTTTATATTTTTATTATTTTTAAGTCCCTATCACCTCAAGTGATGCTATGAATAGAAGTATGAGGATTAACAATTTTTTGAAATATATGAAAAACTACATAAAGCAAGAAATTTGGTTGTTCACATATTTAACCTTGGGAAATATAATAAAATCGAATCTTTATCTCTGCAAATGTGCATAATAATGCAAAATCTAAATATACATTCTTCTTAAATCTATCTTGGAATAGCACCCCATGGAGCTTTGGAACCCTGATAAGACTTCACAGCATGAAAGAAACATTGAAAAGAGGTAAGAAATTCCTGAGAAAAGAACAATCACCCTTGAATCTTCTATAAGAGAAACAAAGGAGGCAAAAGCTAGGAAAATTTGGATTCTCATTAACAAAATGTTCACTAGAGGTTATAACACTTTTCCTTTCCTTCCTGTGCTCTCTGCATTCATCTAACACTATGACTCATTCTTTCATCTTCTAACAGATTCTAGGGACCATCTAAAATGTATGATCCATAAATACAATGAACTTATTTTATTCATTGGTGTATATGCTGAACCTATAAAATTAAAAAAAAAAACAACTCTAGCATAAAATTCAATTAATGTTTCTGAACAAAATGCCTGATTAAATTTAGTCATGGTGTTGAAGCCAATGTCTTCCATTCTAATCCTTTTCAGCCACTACTGGAGATCAAAGGTTTAAATAATGCAAACATGAGTTTGCACAGCAGTTGAGAAAGATCATGTTGATATTTTAGCAAATGGTCATTGTTTTCCCATTATAATCTATTTTCTTTTCTTTAATCCTCCTTAGTTGCTGCAAAAGAAGTAAACTGAACTGAATTATGCAGATAGTACCATTTACAGATTTACCTTTGATATTACATTTTGCATTTGAAATAAATTGGTAGGAATAATATTGTATAATAGAATAACATTACTTGTGTGAAATCGCTTTCTCTGAAAGAGAGATAACATATACCTCTACAATTTAAGATATCCTATTCTATTTCTAGTTGTCTGACATTGAGAATGTTATTTAATTTCTGTATTGCCACAGTTTCATCACCTATAGAACGAGAATATTAATGTTCCCTATTTCCCATTGTTGGTAAGTTTATTAAAGGAGATGAACTCAATACATACAAACTACATTACACAGGAGATGGCACAGAGTGAGAGCTTCATAAATATCAACTACTCTAGAATTACTGTCTATTTATTTCCGAGAATAAGACCAGGTGGATGATGGGATTGCCAGTACTTCTAAGTTTTGTGTGTGCTATTCTGCATTGTATAGCTGCCCATGGATTATTCTATAATCAGAAATAAGCTATTTTCATTTTAGATAAATGACTATATTTTGAGATATATGCTATTGAATTTGCATAATTCTACTACTCTACTCAAATCAAGCCACTTTTTCTTCAGCTTTCACTGCTACTCTGAACACTCAAGTCTTCTCTTTAAGATTTGTTTATCCCAGTCTCCTTTAGAGTTATCACTTAAAATTTTTAAAAAATACCTAAATGCACCAAATTTCTACTGAAGAACTTTGTCAGTAAAAATGCAAGTTCTATAGCATCATTTCTCTCTTTAGTTCTTCATTATTGCTAAACATAATAATTATAAAATTCATATCTGATACAAGAGTATTCATTTATATAATTATGAACTATTGCAGGAGAAATGCACCTAATTGCTAAGTTATTTTGAATTCTTGAAATTACATAGTAAAAATGATTGCAGTCCTTTTGGGGCCAGGGCTGCTCATTATTCATCTTCATATTCCCAGCCTCTCACATAGAGCATGATAAATGAAGTATTTAAATAGAATTTGTCAAGAAAGTTCTCATTTCTATGGTTCCTTACAGTAAAATAAAATTTAATGATTCAAAGAAAAAACATCAAAAGTGAAGTTATTCATTCATTCTATTTCTCACATATTTTTATTGTGCCAAAGTCAAAGTTAGTACAAAAACAAAAACTCTATATGCCTAAATTTTAACTTTACCATTGAAGGGTCCATGGCATTAAATAATTGGTTAATTAATTAATTAATAACATGCTCTTCCTAAAATGTTTAAAAGTATTTCCTATACAGTAGGTGTTGCCATGTCTTGGTAAAAACCAAAACATATGATTTAATTAAATAAATATTTAAAATGTGATATTATTGTAGATGAATTCAGAAATCAATGTTATAACTACATGATTTGTACAAAACCCTGCAATTTTGTTTCCATGTGTGGCTATTAAGATGGACCTTATAAGTCATTAAGAATTCACAACATTAATGTCCATCACCCAGGACATTAAGGAGAGCACGTGATGTAATGAGCACTGGGTATTATATAAGACTGATGAATCATGGACTTCTACTACTGAAACCAATAATGCATTTTATGTTAATTAATTGAACTTAGATAAAAATTTTAAAAATTCACAACAGAGTTTTAAGGGCTTAAACATCTAGGAAATACATGGAAGGGAAAAAAAGAAGCCAAGTCTCTAGGAAAACCCTTACTGTCATGCCAACAAGAGCAAACAGGGCCTTCGCCAACTCATAAATGCTGCAAAAGCTCCCTAACTAGCATTATTGTTTCTTCATGATAAATTCACTCTATCTTTCCTACATGAGCTTGGAAACATTACCAAACTCAAAAGGGGCTTGGGTGGAAGGATCACTCCTGAGAGCTTTCACCTATTTCCTGTTGCTAAGGAAACCACTTCCTTTGTACATGTTCAGAATGGCAGGTTCCTTTGAATCCTGCCTTTCAAGCTCTATTTTTTAAAGCAAACATATAGATATATAATCCATTTTTTGAAATGTACACCGATTTATAATGTTTCTACTATCTGGTGAAGAAGTTTCATCCAATTAAAGGTAATATATATGTTTGCAGATAGAAGAAATGTTGGAGATAGACAACTTCTTTTTGTTGTTTTATATTTTGCAAAATCTATAGTGCTTTCCAATCCACAAAAGAGTCTGTAAATCCAAGATATTCCTATAACTTGTGAATATGTATATATCAACATTGGCTGAAATAATTTATAACTTTTGATATTTGATAGATTTGGGAGCAATTATGTTTCATTACTCCATTGTGACAAAGTTATTATACATTAACTTAATTGCTTGGAAATTCTTTATTGAGACAATATGTGTCTTCTTTCTTTCTTTCTTTCTTTCTTTCTTTTTTTTTTTTGATTTAAAAATGTTGTGGAGGGATCCCTGGGTGGCGCAGTGGTTTGGCGCCTGCCTTTGGCCCAGGGCGCGATCCTGGAGACCCGGGATCGAATCCCACATCAGGCTCCCGGTGTATGGAGCCTGCTTCTCCCTCTGCCTGTGTCTCTGCTTCTCTCTCTCTATGTCTATCATGAATAAATAAATAAAATCTTAAAAAAAAAAAAAGATTTAAAAATGTTGTGGAAATGTCCCAAGTTTGCTTGTTTAAACATTTTGTGAAAAGATTAGCTCAAATGCTAGATTTCAATAAATTGGCTTTCAAAGATAAAAGATGAGAATTGGAGTTCCATTATACCACAATGATTGCTGTGTATTTTCGCCAGCCATTAACAACAGCATGTGTGGACATTGGCCATAAATACTAGCTGATTTCATAACTTGGATTGTAAATGCTATAATTATATGTTGTAATTCACATTATACAACTGAGAATCATAGCCCAGTCCACAGCTTTATTACAACATTCTCATTAATGCCCTGTTTATTTGAGATCTTTCAAAGAATTCCTTTGAGCACCCATCATGATATTTTTAATTATACTCTTTATATCTCTTCAAAATGTTTTGGACCTGTCTTACATGCTTTGATGTGCATAGTGCCTTAAAACCACAGACTATAAACCCAAATTACATCACCACAAAGTTAAAATGGTTTTGATTATTGTATCTATAAAATAATTTTCTTCACGTGTTTATATCTATTCAGTGATTATAGCTTCTGCTGAAAAAAATTTGTTTTCAATTTCAGTTCTAGAGAAAAGTATACTCTTAAGCATTAAATTGACTTATTTAATTGACTTCTACAATTGTGTACTATTATGCTTACTTATTTGACTTGACTATTGCCTTCAGTCTAACAGCCATTGATATAATGCCACATTTCCTACAGAGACAATGTTGTTTTATGCACAAAGAAAAATGTTAAAGCATAAATATGTTTTAATTTCAAGGAGACTATTTCACTGACAAGAATAAGAATGCATGATAATTTAGTTAACTCACTGTGCTTTTTTTTACAGTAGATGTTCAATAAAGACATTTATTCGGAAATGTTAACCATTCATTTTAATGCAATAAAATTGTGTGTTTATATTTACCTACTACAATTTGGGGGCATATTCAGGGCTTCACACTTCCACTTTTTATCATCTGGTTACAGAATTGATTTAAAATTTCAATATTCGACACTATTTTCATTCCATAGAGACCCATATTCATTCTTATTTCACTAGTCAGTAATGTATTGGCACTTTGATTTTAAAAACAAAACAATTGCTTTGGTTCATCAGTTTTCTATTTTGCCTCTGGTAGTATAACGTTCGATGGCTTTTGTTGGCTTATTGCACTTTAATTAGCATGATGCTGTGTGCCTTTAGTAGCGTGCTGCTATGCTACCCTTAATTGAAATCTTTCTCTTGTGTCTGTGATCATTATATCACCTTGATGCCTGAAACCGCTGCTCTTATGGACTATGTGGTAATGTCGCATTAGCCCTTTGAAGCTGGGAAGTTTGATTAGCAGGATCAGATGAGCTGCTAGAGGGTGTCTGACTCTTAGCTCTAGTATCTTCAAATGCATTTTACAAATTACCTACTTACCTTAATACTATAAATATGCAGATATTACATACCACTTACTGTAAAAAGTGAAATTTTACAGTGGAAAATTATTTCCTTGCATACACTTTGATTTAAAGGTCACAGCTTCAGAGTGTTTGATGAAGATATTACTTCCCTTTTTGAACCCAATGGAAAATAGGCTTAAATGCAAGGAAAGGTTCATGAAATCATCTTTCTTTTCCATCTGTCTTTCCTTTGACTCTAGAATATTTACACAACATATTCTAAGTGGTTGTTTCTTCCTTGTGGGTTTTCTCCACTTCTTTTATGAGGCAGTAGGACAGTTATTTTTAAAAGTTCTTAGAATGCCTCTGTAAGATGATTGGGTCATGCATTTCTTATGATTATATCGAAAGGAATATAATCAAAGGTCAAAACCAAGCATTTTAAAGAACATGCAGTATTCCTTTGTCTAGGTAAGGATTTTGTCCCCACCAAAATGTCTTAAACTGGAAAAAGAAAACAAATAAACAAAAGCAAGCATTATGCATCTTCAGGAGGGTGTGCACAAAAGTAATCATGAGGCAGAAACTGGAGAGTTTAATCACAGCTGACTACCACAGAGGGCTGGAAAATTATGGAACAAGAATAGCTTGCAGACTGATCAAGGAAGCTTTTCAAAGATATACAGGATGTAGAAATAACTGCTTCCCCCCAATTACAATTTTTTAAAGTGGATAGAAAAGTATGCAGCAAGGAGTAACACAGTCTTGTTGAAAATTAAATTGTCCCCTTTTCTTCAGCAAAGCTTAAGCAACATATAATCCATTACATTTCAAAGAATATAACTTGGTCAGCAAACAACTGGGCCATTCTCATGGCCTGCAGAGCAGCCAATGATCCCAAAGTTCTGGCCTATAAGGATCCTGGATGACTGAGTTGGAACTTAAGAGGTGATAGCGGAAGTAAACCCTGCAGTAAAAAGCCTAGAAATAAATAGACTTAAAGTTAGCTGTGTTCTTTGATGGCATGATTGTAGGCCATTTCCTTCTTGTGATAATTTGAACAGTAAGAAGTTTATACAATGAGCAATCATATTTATTTATCTTTTTTTAAGATTTTAAAAAATTTATTCATTTGAGAGAGAGAGAGAGAGAGAGAATAAGAGAGAGAGAGAAAGAGAGAAAACTAGCAGGGGAGAGAAGCAGAGGGAGAAAGAGAAGCAGACTCTCTGCTGAGCAAGGAGCCCAACGTGGGGCTTGATCCCAGTACCTGGAGATCATGATGTGAGCCGAAGACCGATGCTTAACCATCTGAGCCACCTAGATGTCCCACGAACAAGCATATTTATAGTCAATCTTCATGAAGACTTTCTTATGAGTCTAGGTCCATTTGGGGATATTCAGGTATTTCCTGCTGGGTTGATGCACAGCTAAATTACTGAAGCTAATGCTCAGGATCCCATATGCAACTTGTTCTTTGTGACACATTTCTTTCTATCAAGTGAACTTTGATAGTCAAGGGAGTGGCGTTTTTGAAATCTAGCTAATTTTATTTGGGGACATATTATGGTTTAGCAGCATATGTGCATGTAGTTTGTAGTCACTGCTACTAGTTATTAGTGATTGTTCCAGTACAGGAATACTGCCCTATGTGCTGTGTAACCCATCTGGTGTCATAGCTCAAATAGGCAAGGAAAGAACCATAGATATGGCAACGTAAATGTGTTTTCTTGGGGTCTTCTACCAAAAGTGTGTGGCAAAGTGGATAAATGTACAGAAATTGTCCGAGGAAATTTCTTCTATTCATCAGACATGTAATATTTTAAGCAAAAGATTTGATTTTTCATTCAAAGCCAATCAATATGGAGGTACTTTCCTGTTAAGACTAGACATGCTTAAACAATATATACAAGTATAAGTACAGTACATCACACATTTTTATTGATAGATTTTTATTGAAGGAATCACATGTAAAAATAATTTTTCAAATTTCCTATTTAAGACTGGTAGCAATATTACAAACCATGAATATATTTTCATGTGACTGCAGATTTTATTCATGTCAACTATCAGTCATAAAAAAGTAATAGATCAAAATGCATCTCTAAAATTTGACAGAAACTTAAAATTAGGTATTTTAAGAATGCCACTAATTTTTACATTAGGATGACTTACAAATAGGCAAAAAAATGCCCTTAAGATATATTTTGTGTGTATTTGTGTGTATTTTCAAGAAATAAAGAAGTATGTATCTTTAATTTTTTGAGTATAAAGAGAAAGCCCAAAGAAACAGATAAATTTAAAAACAAAATGGGATAGATTTGTGGTGTCCAATCCAGCATGTAAGGAGCTTAGAAACTAACTCCCTTCAAACAAGTAAAAGCTGAACAAACTGAAAACTAGACAGCTCCTCTTAGATTATCACAAAAATAAGGTCACAGGGTAAACCACTGCCCTATGAAATTGGAGATACAGGCAAACACAGAGAATCACAACTTACTGCAGTAGAAACCCACAAGCAAAACCCTCCATGAGAACCAATGTCCCGGTGGGAAGACCTGAACTGTTATTGACAAACTACTCAAAGGCCAATGCCTACAATTCTGTGAGTTCAACAACTCCAGAGGATCCAGTCTTGGAGGGAGGTGGGGAGATGTGTGAGTTTTACCTTCAGGAGCTCAACTCTAATCTCATATTGAATATTGCAGAAAAGTTTTCTGGTTCTTTCAGCAGGAGGAGAAAGGAACCAACTTGGAATGCCTAAAAACATTCTATTCTATATTACAAGGTCTGCCTTTAGGATAAACTGTTTTACTATAGTCTAACAGTAAAGTGCTGGGGTCTTATCAGAGTCTAACTAACCTAGAAGAAGGGAAAACCTCAACTAAAGCCATTGTGCCCCATGGAAGGAAAGGACAGGGTGACTGAGAAACACTAGTGAAGTTCAAGTCTGAGGGTACAGGCTCACTAAAAGGCCAAGATCTATTTTTTTAAAGATTTTATTTATTTATTCATGAGAGACACAGGGAGAGAGGCAGAGACATAGGCAGAGAGAGAGAAGCAGGTTCCCTGCAGGGAGGCTGATGCAGGACTTGATCCCAGGACCCCAGGATCACAACCTGAGCCAAAGGCAGACGCTCAACCACTGAGCCACCCACGTGCCCCTAAAAGGCCAAGATATAATTATTATTATGTGAAATGCTTCCTCTACCCCCACACTTTACTACTACATTAGTAAAGACCTTTCTACCCCTCCTTTTATATAGTACATCATGTACACATTAAAAAAATAATAACGAGAAGTAATAAAGGCAAAAATCAGAGTCAGTAATGTTAGAATGATCAGACCAGGACTTTTTAAAGCTATGATAATGTGCTAAGGGCTTTAGTGAAAAAAAGTAAACAACACATAGGAAAAGATGAATAATATATGCATAGAGATCAAAATTAGGAAAGAATAAAATAAAAATGCTACGGAGCAAAAACACCATAACAGAAATGAAGAATGCCGTGATGGGCTCAGTACTAGACTGGACATGACCAAGCAAAGAATCTCTGAGCTTGAAAATATGTCAGTAGAAACTTACAAAACTGAAAAGCAGAGAAAAAAATGAAAAGAAACCAAAAAACTCCTCTTAAATATCTAAAAATAATGAGACAATTATAAAAGGTATAACATACACATAATGAGAATCCCGGAATGAGAAACACACACACACACACACACACACACACACACATGCACACACACACAAAGGCAAAAAACAAACAAAAAACCCAGACGCAATATTTGAAGCAATAATGACTGAGAATTTCCCCAAATTAATGTCAGACAACAAATCAGAGATGCAGGAAGCTCATGGAAAACCAATCAGAAATGATGCTCCCAAAACTCCACCTAAGAACCTGATGTGCAAACTTTAAAAATAAAAGACAAGAAAAATATCTTGAAAGAAGCAAGAGAAGACAAAACATCAAAAACAAGTTATATATATATTTTTCATTTCTATCCAACTCAAGTATACTTCTTAAGACAAGTCAAAATCATGGAGCACTTGGGTGGCTCAGTGGGTTAAGTGGCCGACTCTTGACTTTGGCTCAGGCCATGTTCTCAGGGTGGTGAGATAAAGGCCCAGGTGGTTGAGTTTATCTATTTATCTATTATTGTTTTAATGAGTACTTTTCTTTTCATGTATGGTTGTTGAAGTTTATCAATTTGTTTAACTTCTAAAGGAAAGGGCATATAATTTTAATACCACATTCTCTTGGTTAAGTTTTGTAAATGTATCACTTTATAGAAAAGAACTTACAAGCTTCCATACATTTTGGTTCTGAAATTATTTTAATAGAATTACAAGAGTATTTTATTTGAGGGTTTTATGGCAATTTTTTGGAAATATATATAAACCTGATTTTTTTTCTGGTGAGATTGATTCAGAATAGCTTTCTTCATATTTTATATGGATATTTCTGAGTTTACACAGTTTTTATAGATTATATTTTCCTAGGAAATCCTTCATTGGCTTTTTTTATTGTTATTTATTAAAGATTTATTTATTTATTTGAGAGAGAACGAGGAGAGAGAGTACATGCAAGTGCCGATGGCAGAGGTAGAGAATCTCAAGCACTCCCTATTGAGCTAGGAGCCCAATGCAGGGCTTATCTCATGCCCCCTGAGATGATGATCTGAGCTAAACCAAGAGTCCGATGCTTAACTAACTGAGCCACCCAGCTGCCCCATTATTTGGATTTTAAAATGTAGTTTGGAACAGATGAACAAAATGTTTCTCATAATTTTTGATTATTTATTCATCAATTACAATCATTTGTTTTTTCTATTTTTCTAAAATCCTCATACATTGATTTTCAAATAATTTGTTTTAAAACAAAAAACAAAACAAAAGGACAAAAATAATCAAATTGTTTTTGTTCTGTTCTCTTATCCTTATCTTTGTATTTATTTTTCTTTCTTTCTCTGTTTTCCTTTCTTTTTTCTTATTTATCCTTCTTTCTTTTTTCTTCCTTCCTTGCTTTGTTCCTTCCTTCCTTCTTTCCTTATTTCCTACATCCTTACTCCCTCCCTTTATCTCTCTTCTTCTCTTCTCTCTCTTCTTTCTCTTCTCTTCTCTTCTCCTCTTCTCTTCTCTTTTCTTCTCTTCTCTCCTCTTCTCTCTTCTCTCTCTTCTCTTCTTTCTCTTCTCTCTTCTCTTCTCTTCTCTTCTCTTCTCTTCTCTTCTCTTCTCTTCTCTTCTCTTCTCTTCTCTTCTCTTCTCCTCTCCTCTCCTTTCCTCTTCTCTTTTCTCTTCTCTCCACTTCACCTCCCTTCCCTTCCCTCCCCCTCCCTTCCCTTCCCTTCCCTTCCCTTCCCTTCCCTTCCCTTCCCTTCTCTTTTCTTTTCTTTTTTAGCTTTCTTTTCTCCTATTAAGTATATACAACTCTCGTGGGCAGTTTTTGTTAATATTTTACTCATATTTTCTCTTATTAATGGTCAAAATGTATTCTGGGATGGTTTTTTCAAGAATGGCTAATGGAAACCTCTTACATTCTTTCATTAAAAAGCTAATTTTAACCTGTATATTTGAGGGACAATTTCACTGAAAATTTGTGGGTCACTCTTTTCATGTTTAAGGCTCTTGTGGATATTCCTCCATTGTCTTCTGACACTGAAATTTTTATGAATAAACTTGAGATAATCCAGACATTTTTTCTCCTCAGAAAAAGCAATCTGATATTTTCATCAAGATGCACAAAAATAGTTATCTTCAAACTCTGAACACTTCATTAGAATAAACATGGTACAAATCCTTTCATGTGAATTTTTCCTGATATGTTCACCTTTAACATGAATATTTAACTCTTTTTAAAATAATATAACATAATTATATTTTAAAATATTCTGTTTCTTTATTTAGGTTTTAACTTTTTCTAAGAGGGTAGGACTCCATGACAGAAATGTTGGATCTTTTTTATTTGTTTTACCATCACATTTTTTTCTTTGTCTTTTTTTTTATCATTTTGCCTTCATTTATTTTTTTTTCATTTATATTTGCTACATTCCTTCACTTTGATTTTCACAGTATTTTTCCATAGGCCCTTTCTTCATTATCTTCCTATCTGTAAAATGTTTTATTTTCCTATTGTTATATGTGAAGTTTGGTAGTTTATATTTTATCTCTTAACCCTTTAATGGACTTTATTCCTTAAAATGATTGCTGCGTTAAAAATTTTAAGATATTCATTGCAAAATGTTTGGTTATAGCTTTTATCTGCTTCAGGATAAGAATTTTTTCTAGTGAAAATTTTATGTTCTTATATTTTATTGCTTTATGTTTGTTTTTACTTTTTATTACAGTATCTTTGTATAAATGGTATGGAAGATGGAGTTCTAAAAAGCCCCTTGATGACCCATGCTCTTGTAAAACTTCTCCTTATGAGGGCAGATGGAACATCTATCATATCTTTACCCAGTAACATATGACAAAGGCTAAGGGACTATGCAGATACAACTAAAGTTTCTTTTTTTTTTTTTCCTTAAAGACGTATTTATTTATTTATGATAGACATAGAGAGAGAGGCGCAGAGACACAGGCAGTGGGAGAAGCAGGCTCCATGCCAGGAGCCCGACGCAGGACTCAATCCCGGGTCTCCAGGATCAGGCCCTGGGCCAAAGGCAGGCGCTAAACTGCTGAGCCACCCAGGGATCCCCACAACTAAAGTTTCTAATCAGTTTATTTTGAGTTTAAAAGTGAGATTAACTTGAGGATGATCTGACCTAATAACTTAAGTCTTTCATAAGTGGACTGAGCTCTTCTTGGAGACATATTCTCCTTCTGACTTTGAAGCAGTATGTTGTGCTGAAGTTGTGGGGAAGTTATATTTCTGGGACATGAGTCCTGCCTGTAGGAGTTGAAAATAACTTGTGGCCTGCAGCCAGCAATGGGGAACTGAAGACTACAGTTTGTAGAGAATGAATTCTGCTCAACCTGAATGGTCTTGGAGAAGGCCCCAAGCCTCAAATGATATTGTATCCCCAGCTGACATCTTTCAGACTGGTGTGACTTAATGATCTATGCCCACACACTTCATCAATGGAAACTCTAAGATAACAAATTTGTATTCTTCTGAGCTGCTAAATTTGTGGAAATTTGTTTTGCAGCATTAGAAAAATTAATGCAAATAGTATGCTTGGTTTTGCATTATTTAATGTGCTTTATTTTTCTGGATTGCATTTCTAAGTCCTTCCTGAAGGTTTGTCTTCTTTTTATGATAGCACAGAAACATACTGCTCTGCACACATGCGGCTCACCTCCACCAAATGTTATCTGGGCTTGAATCTTCTGCTTCTATGAAGAAACCTGGCTTCAGAAAACCTACTACCAAGTAATACTACCACTATTACTACTACTATTTTAACTCCAGGCATTATACCCATTATCAATCAGCATGCATGAAGTTTACATTTCAGGGGGTAGTCTTTTTCCTTAAGAAGTGTGATACTATGGTCATGCTGTTAGAGCGACCACTAACCAACCATACTGCTACTCTTTACCTTTGTGCCTTCATTTCACCTTTTGCAGCTGCTTTCCCATCTCTACTAATTCTGACTAACCTGAGTTACCCTTAAGGAATATACTGAAATCCTCCTAAATTAGTGCAAATTGGAGTTATCAGTTACCCCTTTATTCTTTTTGCTTTTTTGATACTATCCAGAAGAAAGAGGCTGACTTAGGCAGGTCACACTGACAACCAGTGATGAATATGTTCGTTTGTCACCAGTGATTAGTAAGCTTGTTAAAAATGATTTTAAGTGAGGGCAAAGACTCTAATATTTTGTTGGTGTACATTATTACATATAAACCCATCTGTCCCAGTTCTAAAATAATGCTATGCTACAATAAACGTAGTTTCAAAAACAACTAGCTTATTGAAACATGTTTAAGTATTTTTTCATGAGCAATAGTTTCCCCATTTCACCCCCTCTTTAGCTGCCCATCTACTTCCCTGTGACCTCCCCCATAAATCTCTCTCTTTCTCTCGTCAACTCAGTACACAGTTTGTAGTTTTCTCAAAATTATCTGCTCCTTGTAGCTTTTTCTGCTTTCTGATAATAATTTTGAGCTTCCCCGGATCTCCTGATCTTCCCCACTGCACATTTCCTTGACTCTTCACAAGCATACCAGAAAAAGAAAAAGAAAAAAAAAAAGAATTATTCATAATGGTAGAGAGTGAGAGAGGGAAGCCTGAAATATGTGTCTGTTAATGTTTTTGCCCATCAAGCGTATATTGAGTCTATTCACAATATTTTATAAGGTTTGTGATTTTTTTTCTGTGTATGGAACAATGACTTACTTTTGGAACAGCGCCTTCTAGGTATATATTTCAAGCTATAGTCCCTTTATCTTTCTCTATGGCTCTAGGTATTTTCTTCTTTTTCTCTTTCCTGCATTTGCTCCCTCTGCCTCCAACTTTTACCCTCATTTCCAGTTTCATAAGTAATTCCTCACACGTCTTTTGGTTTCTCACCCTTTCACCTCACAGTGCAAAATTACTCTTACTCCCCTCCCAGAAAATTACTTTCTCTTTCATCTTGTACCTTTGGCATTCATTTCCTGTGGGGTTTCATCACAAACAGCAGCAGGTGATGTTAACTGTTTAAAAACCATGCAGAAAAAAAAAATCATGGGCATCTGTTGCCATAGCTGAAATATATCCATTCATTCTAAGTGCAGTAAGTTGTTATAAACAGATTTACATTAGCTTTCTAACTTGGCAATTTGCATTATCCAATATTAGCATATTAAAAAGAGTAGGTAACCTAAAACACAGGAGTAATTGTCTTTTGTAGGATTCTCAGCTACATTGGCAAGAATCAAAGTAGCCAGGGTATATACCTTTGAATCAGATAATGTTTGTATCAAGCAACAAATGTTCTAAGTACAATTCAAAATTTCCATTCGACATGGAAGTCCCTTACTAAAAACCCTCTTAGTCTCCAAAATCCTTTTGACTGCTAAAGCAATGTCCTAACACTGCTGGTTTGAGTTTTTTATGGACCATTAAGTTGAGTGCAAAAGTCATAAATTATCTGTAAAAGCTACCCAAATTATAGCTATCTGTGGTTTTTCGATAAAGGCCAAGAATGTGTTTTAAAAAACACACCCCATTGCATGGAAAACGGCCAACCATGGAAAATATGTCTACTATTCTACATGCTTAAAATTCTGAGTCACTTAAGTGTTGCCATCAAACTCCTCTTCAATAAGAAAATCCTCATGGAGGCAGGTTTACAGAGAATGTTGTCAGTATTCTTATTACTTATATTCAAAAGAGTATGCCATCTGAAAAAGGTAAACCTCAGCTTTAATTTTTTTCCTGTTTTCAGATGATCTTCAAAAAGCATTTATATATTAAAAAGCACAATTATTCTTTCAACTTCACAAGATCATAAAACTCCAATCTACCTGAGTTAAACTAATACAGCTGAATCTCATTAATATGCTTACCCAGAACATTCAAACATCAAAGACAGAAACATCTGTATTCTAAATCAGACTTTATTTTACTTAAGAAATAAAAATTATGCAGTTCTTTTCATTTTGATGTCTAACAAATTTCCTGGATTCCAGTATTTTATGAGTTATGACCACAGCACTGTCAAGTCTGAGGACAGTAGGGAAAGCTGATAGCAGCCTTTCTGCACTAATTAGAATGAGAGATAATAAGATTATTTGTTGTTTATACTGTATCCTATTTAAAACTGTTTTTCAGTATGCAACTTTCTCTATGTATGTTTCTTGAGTAATATCACATTTAGAATATACCATAAATACATCTAAATAAAAAAATACGTAAATCTTAAAGTGACATTTAAGTAGAATATATCATTTACTCATTGTTAATAGTGCATGGAACAGTGCTCAGAAAACAAAATTGTGGATTTCGCCCCTAATAACTATAGCAAACCATGAGTGCTATGAATCTGAAAAGTATAGCAGTTGTTTGCAGTTTGATTTCTCAGCAGAGGGATGTTTGTGTTTTCACACATGGAATATTGCGCAGAGCACTGATCCATGCTTTGTAAGTATTACTGCACACATTTGTCAGTAACTTTAGAACATTTATTTATTAAGTCAGTTGACAATAAGAACAATGAGGAGGCTTTTTGAATGCTAAATTGAAATCAGGGTTTATAGAAAAATGGTTGCGATTTTTTGTTTTAATCTCATTGTCCATTTAACTTCTGGATTTTTGTGTGTGGTGCGCTCATTAACAATCATTGTGATTCATCCAAGCAGATCGTTGCAAATGTTAATTTTTTTTTTTAATAGTATGTCTTCTACTTTCTGCAAAATCTTCAATTAAACTGATCAAAAAGCTAAAGAGGAGTAATGGGATTAAAAAAAACTGTAATGCAAACAAAATATTCATATTTGTTCTTAGTAAATGTTTAAGATAGAGGGAGGAGATAATTTTCTTAGCTAGTTTGTATCTTAATTTTTTTTGATAGAAAAAGAATGTTTTAAGAGTACCCTGGAATAGGGAGCCTCAGTAGAGTGGCTCAGTTGGTTAGGAACCTGCCTTCTCCTCAGGTCATGATCCTAGAGTCCCAGAATTGAGCTTCATATCAGAAGCCCTGCTCAGTGGAGATCCTGCTTCTCCTTCTCCCTCTGCCCCTCTCCCCAACCCCCCATTCATGTTCACTCTCTCCCTCACTCTCAAATAAATACAATCTTTATAATTAAATATAATCTTTAATATTACCTTGTAATATTATAAGTTAACAATTAGACCACATAATTTTTTTCCAGAAAGCCCGAGATTATTCCTGCTGAATACTGACTTCTTATTTCTAAGTAGTTATAAGCATTTTAAGAGTTGAATTCAAAACATGTCAGTGTTTTATTACTAAGCATGTGACACATCACCAGAGTTGGACATATAAAAAAATAACAGCAAGACTTCAGATGGTTTATCATGTTCTTGAGAAAGAGAGAGAGATTTAACTAATGGAATTTCCTTACTGTGTAACAATATTAAAATTGAAACCTAACTATTATCTACCTAATTGTCAATCACGTATGTGGTTTCATTTAGATATCCAAAATAGCTCCTGCTTTTGATATACCCAGTTATTTTAACATAGAATTGCAGTTTTGTTCTTGCTGTAGATATAATTTAAATAAAAATTTGGAAATTTTATAAGAACCTTCATAATATTTGCCATAAATAACAGTATTCAATTTGTTTTATAGGATGCCAAATTCTCCTTGATAGTTAATTTTTAGTTTATGTAACATACAGTGACTATATGGAAACATTTCAAAAGCAACTTTTATAATAAATCCAAGGCCTTTGTAAGTTTGACCTTGTTTTCATATTTTGTTCAGAGTTCACATTTGTCCTGTTAACTAATTTATCAATATAATCATACTATATACTTAGCACATGGTAAACACTTGCTAAACAGAGGAATGAATCATATACAAAAATAACTTAAGTACATAATTTGTCTTTTATGTATTAGTGTATATATGGCAATTATGTTTACAAACATATATATGTATATATATTCATATTTGCTTGTATCAAGTATAAAAATAGCAACATACAAAAACCTAGACAAATCCAAAGGCTTTATGTGAGAAAATTTTTTAATTTAAATGTAAAAGTGAGCAGATACCTATTAAAAATAATGTATGAATATCAATGGACTGTAGGACACAGAATAATGCAGGTATAGCTATCAAATACAATGATGTAAATTCCAATAGGACTGGGCTTAATACGTATTCTTATCAAATGTATTAGATTTCCCCTCAAATACAAATGCACTTAGTTTGAGGAAGACAATTCATTTTCATTCAAATTTTGTCTAATTAGAGTAAGTAAGACTAAACCTTTCATATTGTAAAAATCTGAGAAACAACCCTTTCCTCCTGCATTTTATGTTCTTTCACAAAACATTAGAAACTGGCTGTGCTATTCTTCAAAATTTTACTGCCTGAAATCCACTATAAACTTGTTCTAACATATAAATCCCCAAAGCTAATAATCAGAACCACTCTTTTGTCTTATTTTGTTTTATTTTCTCTCATTGAATGACCTGATGTGAATGTTTTGGCCGAGTTGCTCTCCCTTTATCCCTTTATGTTTCTTCACCAACTTGATCCATGTGAATCATTTGGTATTGTTTAACAGTGATATTTCTTTTCTTCTTAATCCTGATCACTCTTGTTACATCCATATCACACAATCCTTCTGTTTTCTATTTGTAATCAGTTACTCTCTCCTAATTCTAAGGGCATTTCACCTCAATAAAGGAAAGTAACATTTATGAAGTATATAAGTCAAACACAAACCCTTGCAATAAATGCTAACATAACCATATCACACTACATCACCTCTCAGATTTTGTTATTGAGCATTCCTAACCCTGAGGAAAACACAAATTGAGCAGCTACCCCTAAACTTGGCTCTCACTTAATTGACTTACAAGCATATGGGCTATATATATTTTTAAATTAAATTACATTTTTACTGAATCTTGATTCAGACTTTTAGGGGATGCCAAAGACATCCCTGTGCAAACATGGACCCACTGGGAACACATTTGAAAACCTCTCCTCTGTTGGAGCATTGCAGTGCTGTTACACGGAGATGAGTGTCCAGGGCTTGATTTGGCTTTGAATTATAAAATTTGAACAATTGCCATTTACTGAGCATCATTAGATACTCTCTGACATCAGTGCTGATTTCTATTATTTATTTATTTATTTATTTATTTATTTATTTATTTATTTATTTGAGAGAGAGAGAGAGCAGGGGGAGGAGCAGAGGGAGAGGGACAAGCTGACTCCACAATGAGCATTGAGCCCAAGAAGGGCTCAATCTCACTACTCTGAGATCATGACCTGTGTTGAAATCAAGGTCAAAATCTCAACCGACTGAGCCACCCAGGCACCCCTTCAGTGATAAGAACAGTAGATACTGTTCTTCCCATTTTACAGATGAGGAAACAAACCAAGATATGTTAGGTTATTGCATGAAATCAGTTACTAAGTGGTAAAATCACGATTTGTACCAAATCTTACTGACTCTAGTGTCCAGGTTCTTTCACCCTGCACTCTGCCCAACCCCCTCCAACCATATTTACAAGAACTTTCTCATGCTTGCAAAATAAAACACATTTATAACATGACTTTCAAATATGTCAGTTATAAAAAATTTAGAATTGTGTATTTATAAATGCTATAAATAATACTATTTTAACAACATGAAGTCTATTTCATATTGTTTTACAGTATAATTTTTCACTTAGTAATGTGGGTAAGGTTTGAAATGGCTTTGTAGTATTTCATTTTGCAGTGTATCATAAGTTAACCATCCTCATATTCGTAAAGTGTTTTTTAAGAATTTATTTATTTATTCATGAGAGACACAAGACATAGGCAGTGAGAGAAGTAGGCTCCATGCAGGAAGCCAGATGTGCGACTCCATCCAAGACTCGAGGATCATGCTGTGGGCCGAAGCCAGGTGTTCAACCATTGAGCCACTCAGGCATCCCCATAACGTGTTTTTCGAATTTTTCATACTTGCTCCTAAGCAATAGAAAGGAAACTAACACTTTTTGTTTTCATCCTGAGATGTCTGGTGTTTAAATTTTTTTAAAGATACCAACTCTTTTGGAAAGAATTTGTAAATTCCTGTGATATATTAGGTGCAGTTTGTGAATTAATAGAAATTAATAGAAAGGTAAATTCCTAATTAATATAAAAGAGCATATATGTGTATCTTATAGTGATATGTCAAATATATAAAATACTTGAAATTCATATCATATTTTAAGTACATTTTGGCTATCCTCAATATTTTCACTAAGAACATGACTGAAGTATTTACACCCCAAAACACATAACCAGCCACATTGTAGATTTCAATAAATGGGATTAGTTTCACCAAGAATATAGTTCAATTAAGAGCATGCTTTTAACAGTTATATTACTTAAAGATAATTTTGTTTGGAAGACTTTTCTATGATGACTGAGTATTTAAGTACTAAAATTGTTAATGAGGGGAGTCTTAGTTGCAGATAAATATAGCTATGAACAAAGGATTTTGCTCTTCATTTGGTTTCTTGCTCATTTTTATCATGGCTTTCTCTGGCTATCTATGAAATACTTATACCAAATAATTTGTTTAAATTAAATAAGCATTAGGAGATTTGTTTTATAATGAATATTTAATGCAGTAGAAGAGTTTGTTAGCAAAGAGCTTATAATTTATATTGATGCTTCAGTTATCTCTTGCTGCCTAGCAGCATAACTCCCCACATTTAGTGCTTAAACCAACCACTGCTATTTATTTGCTTAAGATCTTAACAATTTGGCAAAGCCTGTCTGGGCCTTTCTTCAGTGTAGTTTCATTGTGTCACTACACTAAGGATAGAGGATCCACATGTCTTCATTCAAATGTCGGGGGTCTCAGAGAAGATACTATAATGGCCAGGGGTTGGCTGAACCTCTTTCTCTCCCTAGGTAGACTTTCAGTCCTCCAGGGCATTTGCTCCACATCTCTCACCAGCAAGGTATTATAACTTCTTTACAGGCCAGTTGATGTCCAAGATGGAAGTAACATAAGTTGGCAGGTCTTGTAGGCCTAAGCCTAGAACTGGCAAAACATCGCTTCCAATATATTCTATTGGTCAAAACAAATCTCAAAGGACAGCAAGATCCAAGGGAAGCAGAAATAGAGTTCACTTCTTTGTAGGAGGATCCTAAAGTGTATACAGAATTGGGAGACATTTTTGGCAGCCATCTTTGTACCAGATCTATCACAATTTGTTAAGAAATAGGTTCATATTCTACAGTAATTTGTTAGTTGAGTAGTCTTGGGTAAATCACCTAACTTTCAGAATTCCCAGTTACAAAAAAGAGTCTAATGTTCATCTTTCTTTAACAATGTTGTTGTAAGAATGAAATGAGATGATATACATACCACGTTAAACACATTAGCAGCCACATTGTTCATGTCAATAAATGGAAATTATTATAAAAACATAATGTGCAATTCCTATTAATCTCCACACAGTTTTAATATAATGCAGATTTATAGAATTCACTGATTTCAGAGAATAGTCTGGACAACTAAGATTTAAGTGTATCAAAAGTTTTCATTTTCAGCCTCGAAAAGTCTGTTTACATAATGGATTCCCTCTACATTTTATGTAATATCAAGAATAGTAGGGTTGAAAATTGCCGCATGGAATTGGCAGAGACATAGCTGCTTAAAATACTTGCCTACATATTGCTTGGCCAGCATAATTGCTAAGTATTAAATTCAACCACTAAACTTTTTTAGATGGGTAACTATAAATAGAAGAATTATGAAGACTTTTTTTAAGACCTCCAGACACTATTGTAAAATAGCACATCAGAGATTATACTAGCACTTTCTCATAAACCAACTACTTCTTAATAAATTAATGTATACAAAGGATATGAAATTTTTCTTCTTGCTAAATATACATTACATCAGATAGGTATATATTACACCAGAAGACTGAGGTCTAATAAAGTCAGTATATCTATTAAAATCAATATATCTAATAAAGTCAGATAACCTAT
Source organism: Vulpes vulpes (assembly GCF_048418805.1). Classification (NCBI taxonomy): domain Eukaryota; kingdom Metazoa; phylum Chordata; class Mammalia; order Carnivora; family Canidae; genus Vulpes; species Vulpes vulpes. The sequence goes on along the minus strand of NC_132792.1, from coordinate 53,995,195 downwards.
TAAAATACCAATGCACGTTTTAATCTCAGAACTTTCTATTGTTTTTTTTTTTTTTTGTCAGTCAAGAAGTCAAACCTTTGTTTTCCTTTGCTTCAGAGAAAACCAGATTATAAGCCAAAAGCTGTTTAAAAAACAATCTCTATTCCCATCTATTAAAAGCCACCTTTATTGAGAATTTTATGCTACATGCCTTGAGTGGGAGGATGGAGAAAAGATATAGAGTAAGATGGGAAAGAGAAAAGTTACAGACCAAGTTGGGAAGCAGGCAATGCCTGGGTTTTTCACACTTGCCCTGAACCCAAGGAGCAGTCCCAGATGAGAACTGATCCCAGAATCTGCTCTTTAGTAGTTCCAAGTTCTTAGACATCTGTGATAGTCTAAGATGAGCTATGCTATGTTGCATGGACAAGAAGTAACACCGAGTTCCCTTTATTTTTTTTAATTTTTAAAAGGATTTTATTTATCTATTCTTGAGAGACACAAAGAGACAGAGACGTAGACAGAGGGAGAAGTAGCCTCCCTCTGGGGAGCCTAATGCGGGACTCGATCTCTGGACTGGGATCACGACCTGAACCAAAGGCAGATGCTCAACCACTGAGCCACCCAGGTGTTCCCAGAGTTCTCTTTAAATGAGAATTCACCACAAAGGAATAGGGATGGTTTGGGTGACTTGAGAAAAAAATCCAAGGCTTAGATGGGGAAACGCAGATTTCAGCTCAGTGCAACTGAGGTTTGAAGTGCTCTGAACTTGCTTCGGAATGATGGCTACATGTGTGACATGGACTGAAAGAAGCAACCTCAAGTATGGAGCACCTTCCAGTTTGTGTAGGGAAATACACAAGAAGAGCATTGCTGAAGCAACAGGGAGCACCACTCAGCACCCACCAGTTCTCAGTAGCAATAAAAAGTGTCTGGTCAGGTTCTCCATCTGGGTGTTTCCGAACATGGGTGAAGCCTTTGCACCAAATAAGCCGACTAGTTCTTTGATATTTTATTGGAAGTGTGTGAAGGTTGTCAGAACAAAATAAGTGGACTTGTGCTAATAGGTCCTCAGGCATTACGTCAACCATATGAGCCGCTCTGATATAATAAAATGAAAACAGAATAACAAAAGTATAATCTAAAAATAGCATTATATGGGACACTTAGGTGGCTCAGCAGTTGAGCATATACCTTTGGCTCAGGGTCTGATCCCAGATTCTCAGCACTGAGTCCAGGATCGGACTACTTGCATGGAGCCTACTTCTTCCTCTGCTTGCGTCTCTGCCTTTCTCTCTCTGTGTCTCTCATGAATAAATAAATTAAATCTTTAATAGATAAATAAATAAATAAATAAATAAATAAATAAATAAATAAAGCTTTATCTCATGGAAATATAAACAGGAATTCTCACTGGGTCCTATTGATATGTACTAATTTTTATTTTCTTTTTTTTTTTATTAATTTTTATTGGTGTTCAATTTACCAACATACAAAAAAACACCCAGTGCTCATCCCGTCAAGTGTCCACCTCAGTGCCCGTCACCCATTCCCCTCCAACACCCGCCCTCCTCCCCCTCCACCACCCCTAGTTCGTTTCCCCGAGTTAGGAGTCTTTATGTTCTGTCTCCCTTCCTGATATTTCCCAACATTTTCATTTGCAAGACACAAATATTTCAGAAGTTAGTTCACTAGCTCAAGGGAATATACAACATGGCAAAGCTAAAATTTGAACCCAAATTTTAAAATCATCATGATCTATCCATTTAACTGCCTTATAAAAAATATTAAAAGTTGTATCTCATGATGGAAGAAAAATGCTTAGTGATATCATGGAAAGAAAAAAAATGAACAAAGTTTTATACTTCATTTGTCAAAATAGGTAAATATGTATTCGTGTGTATGTGTGTGTGTAGTAAGAAACCAAATGCAATAAGAAACCAAGTGTTTTCACCTCTTTATTCTTAAGTGATGGTACATCAGAGGCACTTAATAAATATCTGAGTATTTAAATTAATGTGTGTGTGCAGTTGTGTGTTACCTAAAAATAAATACTCTCCAGGCAGACTGGTAGGAAAAATCCAAACATTTTTTATCAGCATTTATATCTGGGTTATGGGATTGTGGATATTAGTTGGCTGTTTTTTGTTTTTAATTTAACTTTTTTCTTTGATGGGTGTATCTTTATAATCAGAATAAATATTTTAAAATATAAATAAAAATATAAATCTAACTTACAATAAATTATTATAAGGTAAACACAATAAAGGTAGGAACATGAATAAATAGGTATGTGAAGAAAAGATTTGTAATGCCACTTAACTGATTTTCACTATGTTTAAGACTACAAGAATTTGCAGGAGCTGCAAAATTCGACATACCTAACATGAGCTCCCTATGAGCCATATTTATAATTAAACTGTATTTAACAACTAAGTTAGCCTAAGAAGTATTCTTCACCTGTAAAATGAGAACATTAATGTTTGCCACAAAGACGGGGCACCTGGCTGGCTTAGTCAGTGGAGCATGCCACTCTTGATCTCAGGGTTATGAGTTCGAGCCCCACGTTGGTTGTAGAGAATACTTAAAAATAAAATCTTAAAAAAAATGTTCACCACGAAGAAATTGGGAGGGGATTAGAGCTGTTTGGAAAAAGCTGCTATAGGGGCACCTGGGTGGCTAAGCGGCTGAGTGTTGTGATCCTGGAGTTGTGGGATTGAGTTCTGCATCAGACTTCCTGAAGGGCGCCTTCTGCTTCTCCCTCTGCCTATGTCTCTGCCTCTCTCTGTGTCTCTCATGAGTAAATAAATAATATCTCAAAAAAAAAAAAAAAAGCTGGTTACGTTGTATAATGTAGAGCTGGTGCTCAATTTCTGTTGCCTAGTACTATTATTTATGACAAAAGTTAACTCTTTATATGATATGCATGTGTATATTTACAATAATAGTAGACTTGAAGGCCTCCATGAGATGCCCCCAGTCTTGAGCTAAATAGTTAATTTTTGTTTCCTTAAGTATTGAAGTATATGTAGCTTCTGAATGTGTGCTAACTACTGATTCAACATCTCTCACCAAATGAGGAATCTGAAAAACTGCACTGTTGAGAGTCCATGAAGAGCACACATTACTCTTTTCTATAAAATGCCACTTAAAAATATATCAGAAGTCAAAAGTCAGAAATAAACATTTATAAGAAGGCATGGTCTGTTTGCATCATCACACATGGGAGTCTATGTCTCTATTTCAAGAATTAAAAAGAGTCAAGTAGCTACATATGCTTGTTTGAATGTTTAGTGCATTTATCTGACTGTATTATGATTTAAATATGCTCATGTGGTGTAATGCTTTATTTTACAAGCATTTATTTAATTGAATCTGACATTTCACATTCCTTTGTATAAAGTGCTTTGACTTGGACTATGTGATTAATAAAATGCGTCTAGTGTTTGCTCTATTTCCTATTCTTATTTTTTTCAAGGGAGAAAAGGAAATTAAATACCTCAAAACCTTTCACCTTTGTGATTTTGAAACTCATGCTTTAGAAGAGAGTAACTTTTTTTTTGAAGTTTAACCTTAGTTACTGAACTATGCATATCAGCTGCAGCTCACGTATCTGTTAAGGAATAGAGTAATGTGCTATAGATTAACCAAAATGCATATGGAATGCACCCATTTTGATAGTTATAAGTTGTAAGTTGCAGTGGTCTGACTTTGAACTTCTAAGGTTTCAGGTACAATTGTACCCTAATTGCAGGATTGTGTTGCTCTTTTATTTCCAGCTTCAGAAATAATCAGACATAATTATACCGTAAAAAAAGGAGACATTCTCTGTTAACAATATTACTAAATTCTGAACATACAATATGTTTCCTATCCAGATCTATACCTTCAAGTCCTTGAATACTTAAATTAATGGAATATTAAAGCAGTTACTTGCCCTTTGTATGTGTTTTGATTTATACGAGGGCTGCTCTAGAGTAAAGAGTGGCATCTTGCATCAGAAATAAGAAGGATCAGATAAGCTCAGTAGGCATAGAGTTCAGAGTCAAAGAGCTTCAACTTACTAAGAAACAAATAAATAAACCACAACAGCAACAACAATGCACAGCAACTAAACATAGTCAATCATATTTAAGTACATGGAAGCAAAACTCTAGTCTGTTTTGGATAGATGGGCCAATGAAAAGTGTATTTTCCAGACTTTGTGCACCATTACAAACATCAAAAGACATCCTGGATTTCTGAAAATTAATTCCTGCTGAGAATAGTTTTATTAATTGTGGTTTATAATATGGGTGCTGAAAAATTGATTTCACATGTACCACAGCCACTTCATAAGATTTAGGAATGGATCAGGCTTAGTTAACCAACTTTGCAAAGTGATGAATTCCATCCTTCTAGGTTTTCTTGTTTGGAATGTCCTTCATTATCTTACTCATCATCTTTCCATAACCCAGGGTCCTGTTAAAGTCTCACTACTTCTTTGGGGTATTCTCAATTTTGCTAATATTCTGGAACTTTTATAACATTTAATTACATATATACTGCCTGGAACATAGTCAAGACTCTATAAATATGTTGTTTTAAGTGAAAATAAATAATTATGCTATTGGAATACAGAAAGAAAGTTATGCTTTGCAGATGGTAAATGTGATCTTGCTCAATAACTATTGATGACTGTCATGTGCCTCTTTATGTTTCACTTAAAAGGACCCAATGTCACTTTTGTGGTTTTTCTTCCCAAAATACATGACCCGAATCTAATAATGAGAAAATATCAGACAAACCCAAATTGAAGGACATTCTAGAAAATACATGGCCTTTACTCTTCAAAAATGTCAAGGTCATGAAAGACAAAAAAATACAAATTAATAGAAAAACTGAGAAATTGTTCCTGATTAAAGAATATTAAAGAGACATGAGAGCTAAATGGATCAAGTGATACTAGATTGGAGCACAGATCAGATTTTTTTTCCCTAAAGAGAGAAACAGTTAGATGTAGACATGTAAATAGTTAGAAATAGGTGTATAATCATTTATGTAGTAAATAGTTAGAAATAGGTGTATAATCATTTATGTAGTTATAGTTACATATAGAAATAGTTAGAAATGATTATTTCTTTTTTAATAATTATAACGTGGTTCTATAAGAGACTATCATAGGCTTTATTTTCTATTGTTTTAAGATTTTATTTTTTTATTTATTCATGAAAGACAGAGAAAGAGAGAGAGGGAGGCAGAGGCAAGAGGGAGAGGCAGGGTCTCCACTGAGCAGGGAACCCGACATGAGACTCGATCCCAGGATCCCGGAGTCATGGCCTGAGCCAAAGACAGAACACTCAGCCAACTGAGCCACCTTATCATAGTCTTTATAAATACACATTGAAGTATCTAAGGGCAAAGTTCATTACATATAACTTAACTTTCAAATAGTTGAGGAAAAACAGTGCAGGATGGGGAGTAGAGAGAGACACTGACAGAGACAAAAAGAGATAAAATAAATTGATAAACTGTTAACCTTGGGATCTAGATAAAGGGCATATGGGAATACTTTAAACTACTTTTCCAATTTCATTAAGTCTGAAGTTAAATAAGTAAATTTAAGTAAACACTGATAAAAGCAAGCTTCATATTCCACTTTTCTACTTACCACACGACTAAGAAATAAATCATCTTAATAAAGTCATCTTGACCAAAGTGATCTCCCTGCCTTCCCCATCACCACTGATAGCCAAATTTATACATCAAAGAAAAAAAAGGGGGGGGGGAATTGGTTGATTTCACACAAGACAGAACTTTAAATGGGTCAAAGACAATTCAAAGCCTTTGCAAGAGAGATAATGAGTGAAGGGTATATGGAAATTCCCATGAGTTCTTGTTAATTTGGTCAGTGTATTTTCATTCTTCCACTGAGTGTCAGTGTCACTGAGGGTTGGGCTGTATGTGTGCATCTGTGTTTGTATACATGACATGATTCCATTTGTGCCTCGAGTTGCTCAACTGAGGGTCACTGCCCGAAACACATTAATGCAGAGTGATGGCTATCATTCCAAGGTGCAGGTCGGATACCTTCCAGGAACCTATATTTTAGGGGTTTTTTTCTTATTATCTAAAGAAATATCTAAATGATCTCCATATTCCACTCTAAGCCCTTAAAAAGGTGATTTCAAGAAGTCTTGTTTACTTCATTGTCTTTAGAGAGGATTCACTGTATATTTATAAATTGTAAAAGCAATATACCTATGAAGAAGAGTATAGTTTTTCTGGGACCCTGAAGCATTAAAAATTGCAAATAATAAGCACACTCTAAACTAAAGAGCAGGAATCCCTGGATGGCTCAGTGGTTTAACACCTGCCTTCAGCCCAGGGCCTGATCCTGAGGTCCCAGGATCAAATCCCACATCAGGCTCCCTGCATGGAGCCTGCTTCTCTCTCTGCCTGTGTCTCTGACTCTCTCTCTCTCTGTGTCTCTCATGAAAAAAATAAATAAAAATGTTTAAAAAATAAAAAATAAACTAAAGAGCAATATTTTATTGAAAGTAGTTCAGTGGACATTGTCCAGTGGTTTTTTAAAGACTAAAGCAGCACAGATAAAAATGCTAAAGTGTCAGAAATTGAAAAAAAATAGAATTCAGCAACATGTTTGTTTGTTTGTAGAGGGAAGAGGAGCTGGGGCACAGGGAGAGAGAGAATCTTAAGCAGACTCCACACCCAGCACAAAGCCTGACATAGGACTTGATCTTACAACCCTGAGATCGAGAGTCAGGTGCTTAACCAACTGAGCCACCCAGGTGCCATAGCATTTTAAAATCATACTGCAGCACTGAGAAAAAAAAATCATAAAACAAGTTTATTTAGATACATATGTTTACTACTCTATATTTGGCTGGAAGTAAGGTTTACTTTGGTTGGGCTCAGCAGGTCCAGTTCAATGCTGACTCCACTTTTAATGGCTAGTACACCTTTGATTTAATATTTGTCAAAGAAGTGTTTAATTTCTTTTAAATCTATGTTTTAAATAGCTCTGTGTTTGTACATTTATTTGTTTCAATGCCAGTATAATTAACATATTGTGTTGTATTAGTATCAGGTGTACAATATAGTGATTCAACAATTCTACACCTTAGTTAGTACTCAATGTGATATGTGTACTCTTAAACCCTTTATCCATTTCCCCTATCCCTCCACCCACCTCTCCTCTGGTAATCAGCAGTTTCTTCTTTATGGCTAAGAGTCTGGTTTCGGAGCTGTCTCTCTTTTTTTCCTTTGTTTTGCTTCTTAAATTCCACATATGAGTGAAATCATATGGTGTTTGTCTTTCTCTGATTCATTTTCCTTAGCATTATACCATCTAGATCTATCCATTCCTGCAAATGGCAAAACTTCATTCTATTTCATGGCTAAATAATATTCCATTGTATATCTGCACCACATCACCTTTATCCATTCATCTATCAACACCACTATTCATCACAAGTGCCCTCCCGAAAACGTATTACCCATTTAACCCATTCCCCCACCCATCTCCCCTCCAGCAACCCTCAGTTTGTTTTCTATAGTGAAGATCTGTTTTATGGTTTTATGGTTTGCCTCTTTCATTTTTTTCCTCCTATGTTCATTTTTTTTTGTTTCTTAAATTTCACATATAAGTGAAATCATATGGTATTTGTCTTTCTATGACTGACTTATTTCATTTAGCATAATATACTCTAGCTCCACCCATATTGCTAGAAATGCCAAGATATTACTCTTTTTTGTGGTTGAGTAATATTCTATTTTATATGTATATGCTGCAACTTCTTTATCTACGAGTTGATGGACATTTGGGCTCTTTCTATAATTTGACTATTGTTGACAATATCGCTATAAACATCAGCTTGCATGTATTCCTTTGAATCATTATTTTTCTATTCTTTGAATAAATACCTAGTAGAGCAACTGCTGGATAGTAGAGTAGTTCTATATTTAACTTTTTGAGGAAACTCCATACTGTTTTCCAGAGTAGCTGCACCAGTTTGCATTCCCATCAACAGTGTAAGAGGGTTCCCCTTTCTCTGTATCCTCACCAACATTGATTGTTTCCTGTGTTATTTGTTTCCGTCACTATGACAGGTGTGAGGTGATATCTTACTATAGTTTTTATTGGTATTTCCCTGATGATGAGTGATGTTGAGCATTTTTTCATGTGTCTGTTGGCCATCTGTATGTATTTTTGTTTTAAGATTTTCTTTATTTATTTATCAGAGACACAGAAAGAGAGAGAGGCAGAGACATAGGCAGAGGGAGAAGCAGGCTCCATGCAAGGAGCCCAACGTGGGACTCGATCCCGGGTCTCCAGTATCAGGCCCTGGGCCTAACTGATGAGCGCCAAACTGCTGAGCCACCCAGGGATCCCCATCCATCTATATGTCTTCTCTAGAAAAATGTCTTTTCATGTTTTCTGACCATTTCTTAACTGGATTACTTATTTTTGGCTGTTGAATTTGATAAGCTACAGATTTTTAGATATTAATCCTTCAGCAGGTATGTCATTAGCAAAATCTTCTCCCATTCTGAAGGCTGTCTTTTAGTTTCATTCATTGTTTCCTTTCCTGTGCAGAACTTTTTATCTTGAGGAATTCCCAACAGTTCATTTTTCCTTTTGTTTCCCTTGCCTTTGGTAACATATCTAGTAGGAAGGTGCCACAGCTGATGTCAAAGAGGTTACTGCTGGTGTTCTCTTGGATTTTGATGGTTTCTTACCTTCCATTTAGATCTTTCACTCATTTTGAATTTATTTTTTTGTGTGGTATAAGAAAGTGATCTAGTTTCATTCTTTTTCATTATTTTGTCCAGTTTTCCCAATACCATTTGTTGAAGAGACCCATTTGTTATTCTTTCCTGTTTTGTTGAAGATTAGTTGACCATATAGTTATAGGTTAATTTCTGGGTTTTCTATTTTGTTCTATTGATTTATGTGTCTGTTTTGTGCCAGTACAATACTGTCTTGATGACTACAGCTTTTTAATGTAGCTTAAAGTTGGAAATTTTGATCCTTCTAGCTTTGTTTTTCTTTTTCAAGATTGCTTTGGCCATTTGAGGTCTTCTGTGGTTCCATGAAAATTTTTCAATTGTTTGTTCTAGCTCTGTGAAAAATACTTTTGATATTTTGATAGGGATTGATTGCATTATGTGTAGATAACTTTGAGTAGTATAGACATTTTAACAATATTTGTTCTTCTAATCCATGAATATGAAATGCTTTTCCATTTCCCTGTGTGATCTTCAATTTCTTTCACAAATGTTCTATAGTTTTCAAAGTATAGATCTGTTACCTCTTTGGTTAGATATATTCCTAGGTATAAGTTCTTTGTATATTTTAGATACTAATCCTTTATCAGATATATCTTTTGCAAATGTCTTTTCCCATTCAGTAGGTTGTGCTTTAATTTTGCTATTTCTTACTTTGTTTTTTGTTTTTAGAAAGGTGGGGTGAAAGGGGCAAAAAGAGAGCGAGAGAGAGAATCTTTAGCAGGCTCCATGCCTAGGGCAGAGCCCAAAAGGTAGCTGGTTCACACAACCTTGAGATCATAACGTGAGCTTAAATAACGAGATAAACACCCAATGACAGAGGCACCCCTTGCTTCCTTCTTTGTGCAGGTTTTTATTTTGGTGTAGTCACAATAGTTTGTTTTTGCTTTTGTTTCTCTTGCCTCAGGAGATATAGCTAGAAAAATGTTGCTTATGGCTAGTGTCAAAGAAATTACTGCCTCTGCTTTCTTCTAGGATTTTGATGGTTTCAGATCTCACATTTAGCCTTTAATCTGTTTTGAGTTTATTTTTATGTATCAGGTAAGAAAGTGATCCAGTTTAATTCTTTTGCACATAGCTGTGCAATTTTCCCAACACTACTTGTTGAATGTACATAAATATATTTTTTATTTTTAAAAATATTTATTTATTTGAGAGGGAAACACAGAGAGTGAGTGCATGTGTGCATGCACAGCAAGAGGCAGAGAGAGAAGGAAGGAGAATCACAAGCAGACTCCACACTGAGCAAGGAGCCTAATACAGAGCTTGATCTCAAGACCCTGAGATCATGACCTGAACTGAAACCAAGAGTCATATGCTGAACTGACTGAATTACCCAGACATCTCTATAAATATATTTTAAATTATAGGTTTCATGTAATAGCTGCCACTATCAAGAATAAATTTTTACCTTTTATCTCAAGTAACTTATTTTTTATTATAGTCCACAGTTTTATTTCTACATATTTCACTGATATCATTGGGACTTCCACCATGTTGTCAGGTTAAAATAATTTTCCAGTTTCCACTTGAATAGAATCTATAACTTTCTTACTAAAAGTTTGTCCCATATTTATTTATGTGTATAGCTTCCACTATAACTAAACATGTCTTATGTGTGACTGCTGAATCGTAATAAAAATAATTCTATATTTTCCATAGTTCATCTCCTAAAATAAGATGAAACGTTGCCGAGAGTCATATTTGTTTTTCCTTAAATATCTTTATCTTTCAAATACTCGAGTTCACAGAATATTACAATAAACCCAAAATTACATCTGTATTAGTTTATGTCTAATGGATCTATGAAACATTTCTCCAGAAATTATGCAAAACTTAAGTCAAATTTAATTCTTCCCCTTATTTGACAGGCAAACATGTTGGTAAAGAAAATTAAGTAGACAGGAAGATAAAAATCAAGTTTAGTTACATCATAATTTCTTCAAATTTGTTTGGGTAATCAAAGAAGACAGTATTATCCACATTTTTAATTTTTCTTCATGGGTTACTACCTTCAATAGGATCACTCTATTCTCTAGATTAAGTACTGGTGACTATAATTCCAACTTCTCCTCTAATAATATATTATGTAGTCCATCTAACATTTTCAACACAAAATGCTAAAATGGAAAATTAATAATCTAGGTTGTTTCAATCAAAATTGTCTAACTTCAACTAAATTATGTTGATAATTGAGGAAATAATGCCATGTTATATTTTTCTACCTGCAGCAAGGATTTTATTATTTAGTTTATAACTTTTTAATGTATAAAATTACTTTAGATCACAATCTCAGTTTATACATTTGAATATAGTATTGGTTTCTCTTCTCTTTACTTCTTACCTAAAATTCTGCTGCTATTGATTTTTTCCTTTCTTGGTAAATAATAATCATGTCAATTTTTGTTGTCCTATACTTCTAATCTGAATACATATTACCAAAATTATTTCCTAATAATTAAAATGATTCATTTTTTTATTCTACTGCAGTAAATGTTAAAAGTTTACTTGTTTCAATAAAAATACTACTAAAGGGTACAGATGAGTTTTAGGGTCACTAAATCCACCTAAGCTCACTATGACCTATATTATATACTTTGGTTCTAACATTTTAGCTACATCTTTAGCAAAAATGTGCTAACAGAAAAAAATCTGTGAAGCTACATCTCTGTCACTAGATATTATAGGATTAATCTTGTAGTCCTTTGTTCCCAGAAATCAAGAGGAAATAGTCCCCTCCTCTTGTCTTTCCAAGGAATGATAACTCAGATCACATAAATCTTAAGATAATGTGACAGAATTAGAGGCAAGAATTTCCTCTTGAGTTTTCACTCATCAGTTTGAGCTAGTTTTCTCTACAGTATTTCTTTTTAATTTTTTTTTTTATTTATGATAGTCACAGAGAGAGAGAGAGAGAGAGGCAGAGACACAGGCAGAGGGAGAAGCAGGCTCCATGCACCGGGAGCCTGATGTGGGATTCGATCCCAGGTCTCCAGGATCGCGCCCTGGGCCAAAGGCAGGCGCCAAACCGCTGCGCCACCCAGGGATCCCCAGTATTTCTTTTTAAAGATTTTATTTATTCATTTGAAGTGAGAGAGAGAATGAGTGGGGAGGAGAGGGGTAGAGGAAGAGGGAGAAGCAGTCTCCCCACTAAACAGGAATCCTAATGCAGGACTTGATCCCAGGACCCTAAGATTATGACTTGAGCCAAAAGCAGACCCAACCGACTGAGCCACTCAAGTGCTCCCTTTCTACAGTATTTTAAACTTATATTCAACTTACAAATATTTGTTGGTTTTTGACATTTTTTCATGCATTTCCCCTCTCAATTTGTATAGTTTTTCGTGCATTCCACTTCTCAATTTTTATAGTAGATATTTCCCCCCACCCCCAACCAATAGTTTTATGGTTAATTGTTCACATAACCAGAAATAGGTATTTTTTCCCCCTCAGGATTTTTTTTTATATTTAGTAGTGTCCTTTCATTTTTCTTTATTTGTATAGTATTATACCTAAAACACTACTTAAAGTTACATGACAGGATGTCAAATTTTAAAACAAAATGCTTAATGAAAACACAAAGATTATGGTTCATAGTTAACAATGTTACATTTTATATGCCCATTACTTTAAATATCCTTTTTAAAATTACTATAAAAATAAAATAAAATCACAACATGCAAATTAATATTATTTATAATAGTTTTTAATAGCATAAATTAAATAGCTACTTGGCTAATTTTTTTTTCTTTTTTCTTTTTTTTTTTTTTTTGCTACTTGGCTAATTTTTTATTGGTAAGGTGTTATACTGTGATATTTAAAATTTAATCTAGATGCACACATAAACACAGACAGACACACCTTTCAATATACAGTAGTCTCCCTTACCTGTGTTTTTGCTTTCCCCAGTTTTAGTTAATCATGGTCAAGGGCAAGCTGGAAGCAGAGGACCCTCCTTCTGATGGACCAGAAGGTCCATAGTAGCCTAATGCTATCTTATAATGCCTAAATCATTCCCCTCACTTTATCTCATCCTATGGGCATTTTGTCTTTTTTGCATCATCACAAGAAGAAAGGTAAATATACTATAATAAGATATTTTGAGAAAGAAACCACATTCACAGAACTTTTATGATATCATTAAAATTGTTCTATTTTGTTATTAGTTGCTGTTGCTAAACTCTTCCTAAGCCTATTTTATAAATTAAACTTTACCATTACTATCCATAGTTTGGGTCATCCACTGAGGATCTTGGAATGTATTCCCCACAGATAATGAGGGACTACTGTACATGTGTTTTAGATGAGATTACCTAAATTTCTAGGCTTGACATAAGCAAAAGACTGTAATCTCTTTATTAAAATTAAAGAAAAACATATTGAAGCATTGTAATCCTATCAAATTTCTGGATTTTTTTTCTTAATAATGTGTGCTCTTATCAATTTAAATTTAGTAAATTTTACAAAAAAGAAATTATGTTTTACTCATATTAAAATAGCCAGAAGGAGAGACAGAACATGCTCTTTCCTCCTATGGAAACACCAATTTAACAATGATACATAAAATAATGTTTTTTTGAGAAAACTAGACACCAGTTAAGAGGCTTTTGTCCCCCAAGCAAGCACCAAAACAGCTACATCAAGGTGGTAGGAAAATTTGTGGCACCCTCTCACATATTGTTCCTCCCACTAGCATAGCACACATAATTGAGAGGAAACTCCCAGCTCCTGGTTTTCTCCATAGAGACAGAAAGAGAAGATTGGACCATATATCCAACATCCTGACTTTTCACAGGGGCTGCCTGAGGAACTGGCTTCTGTCTTGCCTGAGAGTGATGATGGGATCCAGCATACTCTAGATGCTTGAGGGCTGCTGAAAACAAGACTCCAAACATGTGCTGCAGCTCCATAGGATGTGCAGTACAGCAGAGAGAGACTGATACAGATTGGTGGCCTCTTCCTTAGAGGAAAGAGTAGAATGGAGCATATGTCCAACATTCTAGCTTTTCAGAGTTCTGCTATAGGCACTGCCTTCCGTCTTACTTGTCTCAGAGTAGGATAAAATGCTGTACACTCCAGAGGCTTGGCAGCCAATACTATAGACTGAATGTATGTGTTCCCCCAAATTCTTATGTTGAAACTTAATCCCCACTGTATTTGCAGGTGGGGCTTGGGCTATGGTTAGGTAATGAGATGAAGACCTCATTCATGAATGAATGCCATTAGTGTCCTAACCAAGAGGTATCAAAGAGATTTCTCACTCTTTTCTTCATGTAGGGGCACCGCAAGAAGGTGGCCATCAACAAACCTGGAAGAAGGTCCTCAGCAAATGTTAAGTGCCTCTTAGACTTCCAGCCTCCAGAATTGTGAGAAATAAAGTTTGTTGTTTAAGCTGCCTGGTCTTTGGCATTTTTTTTTTTTTTTTGTCATAGCAGCCTGAACAAACTAAACAGTGCTAAGAACAAAAATGAGCTCAGTGGCATGCTGTTGCTTCAGAGACTGTCTTGGTCACCAAAAGAACAAGAGATTACAAACTCCTGGGGATAAAAAAAAAATGGCATACACCTCCAATTAGAAATTTACATAGAAGATATAGCCAGAGAAATGGTTTGAGAAGCCCACAGAATCTCTAGCCAGGCTGATTTTTGAAGGTCTTTCGTGTATAAAACCAATCCTTAAAGACTGGAAGAGGTGGCTGTTTTTTCAAATGTATGAATATCATCAAAAGTTACAAAGAATACAAAGACAAGAAAAAAAAGACCCTACTAAAGGAACAAAATAAATCTGAGAGACTGACTCAAAAGATACAGAGGTATATGAATTACCTGATGAAGAATTTAAAATAAAGGTCCAAAAGACGCTCAAGAAGCTTAGAAAATCAATGCATAAAGTATGTAAGAATTTTAAAAACATGTAGAAAATATAAAAAGAAAAAAAAAGAAAATATAAAAAGAACCAAACAAAATTTGGAGAATTAGTTTAGTCTAGAATACAATAACTGAACTAAAAAAAATTTGCCAGAGGGTTCCCCAGCCCACATTATGAGACAAAATAAAGAACTAGCAAATTTAAAGTCATTTGAAGTTACGCAAAAGAATAACCACAAGAAAATGAAAAACAACTAACAAAATGGCTATAGCAAGTTATTATTCATCAATAATTACTTTTAAAAGTAATTGGATTAAACTCCCCAAATGACAGAGTGATTGAATGGATTAAAAGAACAACAAACAAGATTCACCCACATGCTGTCTACAAAACACTCGCTTTTGTAATAAGGACATACATGGGCTGAAATTGATAGGACATTTTATGAAAATATTAATCACAAAAGAGCCAGGATGGCTATATTTATATCAGCAAAATAGACTAAGTCAAAAACTATCACATGAAGGAACTTATATAATGACAAAAAGGTCAGTTCAGCAGCAAGATAAAACAATTATAAACATATATGCACCCAACACCAGAGCCCCCAAGTCTCTGAAGGAAACATTGATAGAACTGAAGAAAAAAATACAGCAAAATAATAGTAAGAGCTCTCAATACCTCTCTTCCAATAATGGTTAGAATATCCAGACAGAAGATTAAGAGGGAAACAGAAGACTTGAACAATACTATAGCCAAATGTTGCAAACTGACAATGCATAACATTCTACCCAACATTAGCAGAATAAATATGCTTCTCAAACACGTATAGAACATTCTTCAGCATGGATCACATGATATAAGGTCACAAAATAAGTCTTAACAAATTAAGAATATTGAAATCATGCCAAGTATCTTCCCAGAAACAATGGAATAAAACTTGAAATCGATTTCAGAGGGAAAACTGAAAAATTCACAAATATGCAAAAACGAGACAACATAGTTTTAAATAATCGATAGGACAAAAACCCCAAAAAGGCAATTATAAAATCTTGAGACAAATAAAAGTGGAAACACAATATAGCAAAATTTAGGGGATACAGCACACACTGTATTAGGAGGAAATTTTATAGCAATAAATGCCTACATTAATAAAGGAGAGAGGTCTCAAATAACAACCCAAATACACACATAAAGAAACTAAAAAGAACAAGGTAAGCCCAGAGGTAGCAGAAGGACAGAAATAATAAAAAATATGGGAGAAATAAACAAAACAGAATAGAAAAACATTAATGAACAATACCGAGAGTTGGTTTTCAAAAAAGTTCAAGAAGATTGGTAAACTTTTAGCAAACTAAGAAAAAAAAATAGAGTCAAATAAACAAAACTAGAAATAAAAGATGTTATAAGTGATGCCACAGAAATAAAAATAAGAGACTATTATGAACAATTATACACCAACAAATTCATAACCTAGAAGAAATGGTTAGAGACATACAGCCTAACAAGACCATATCATGAGGAAGAGGAACTCTGAGAAGACCTAAAACTATTGAGATTGAATTAATAATGAAACCGCCCCCAACAGTGAAAAAAAAAACAAAAAAAACAAAACAAGACTAGATAGATAGGTTCATTGGTGAAGGGAACCTTTCTAAATTTATTTTATGAGACCAGCATTTTACTGATATCATAGCCAGTAAAAGGCACTAGAAGAAAAGGAAACTACAGATTAATATCCACAAAATGGATGCAAAAGTCCTTACAAAATAATAGCAAACCAAATTTAACTGCATATTAAAAGGATTATATGCCATGTAAGTTTTATACAAGTGGAATTTATACTTGGGATGCAAGGATAGTTCAACATCAATCAATGTGAGAAATCAAACTCCAATAAAAAATTATACAAAAAAAATCAATGTGAAACACCTCATTAATAGAACAAAGGATTAAAACTTACCTGATCATCTCGATAGATGCAGAAAAAGCATCTGATAAACTCAACAGCCTTTCAAAACAGACTAGACTAAGAATAAAAGAAAATTGCTTTAATATGATAAGGGCCATATATGAAAATCCAAGAATTAACATCATATTCAAAGATGAAAAATTGAAAAATTTTCCTCTAAGACGAGGAACTAAACAAGGATGCCACCTCTCTCCACTGTTATTCAACATAATACTGTAAGTCCTAGGCTAAGTAAAAGAAAATAAACACATTCAAATCACAAAGAAAAAAAAGTAAAATTATTTCTGTTTGCAGATTACATGATCTTTTATGTAGAAAATCCTAAAGACTACACATACACACAAACACACACACGCACACACAACTATTAGAACTAACACAAATTGGGGATCCCTGGGTGGCTCAGCAGTTTGGCACCTGCCTTCGGTCCAGGGCGTGATCCTGGAGACCTGGGATTGAGTCCCACGTCAGTTTCCCTGCATAGCCTGCTTCTCGCTCTGCCTGTGTCTCTGCCTCTCTCTGTCTCTCTCTTTGTCTTTCATGAATAAATAAGTAAAATCTTAAAAAAAAATTGAAGAAGACAGAAACAAATGGAAAGATATCCTGTATTCATGGATCAGAAGAATCTAACATTTTTAAATGTCCATACTTACCAAATGTCACCTACAGATTCAATGCAATCCCTATCATAATCCCATCCCAATGTCATTTTTTTTTTTGCAGAAATAGAAAAAAACAGCCCTAAAACTCATATGGAATCACAAAGGATCCTGAAGAGGCAGGTAATCTTGAGACAGAATAGCAAATTTGGAGGAATCACATTTCCAAATTTTAAAAATACTTCCCAAAAATACAATAATAAAAATAGTATGATATTGACATAAACACAGATATATCGACTAACAGAACAGTATAAAGGCCCAGGAAAAAAACTCACACATATGAATCAAGTTGATCTTCCACAAGGGTACCAAAAATATACAATGGGAAGAAGACAGTCTTTTTCAACAAATGATATTGGGAAAACAGGATATCAATGTGCAAAAGAGTGAAATTAAATCAATATTTTTTGCCATGTGCAAAAATTCGTCCAAATAGAATTAAGGACATACACTTAAGACTTGAAACTGTAAAACTCCTGGAAGAAAACTAGGTGAAAACTTCATGATGTTGGTCTCAGCAATTATTTCTCGCATATGACACCCAAAGTGTAGGCAATAAAAGCAAAAATAGACTAGTGAGACTAAATCGAACTAAAAGTTTCTGAACAGTTAGGGAGATAGTCATCACAGTAAAAAGGCAACCTACGGAATGGAAAACAATTTTTTGCAAATCATATATCTGATAAAGAATAAATATCCAAAATATGTAAGGAACTCATACAACACAGTAGCAAAACAAAACAAAACAAAACAAAAATAACCTGATTTCAAAATGGGTGAAGAAATTTCTCAAAAGAAGTCACAAAAATGACTAATGGGTATATGAAAAGGTACTTAGTATTACTAATTATCAGAGATATGTAAATCAAAATCACAGTGAGATATCACTTTACTTTGGTGAGATAGCCATTATCAAAAGAAACAGAAAGTAACAAGCACTGGTTGAGGATGTTAAGAATTGCAACCAATTGTTTACTGCAGATGGGAATGAAAACCCATACAGTTGCTATGGTCAACTATATGGAGGTTCCCCTCAAAATAAAATAAAATAGGCTTATCATAGGATCGCAGCAATCCTACTTCTAGGTATTTATAAAATTGAAAAAAAAAAAAGGAAGAGAAAGAAAGAAAGAAGAAAAAGAAAGAGGAAAGAAAGAAAGAAAGAAAGAAAGAAAGAAAGAAAGAAAGAAAGAAAAGAAAGAAGGAAGGAAGGAAGGAAGGAAGGAAGGAAGGAAAGAAAGGAAAGAAAGAAAGAAAGAAAGAAAGAAAGAAAGAAAGAAAGAAAGAAAGAAGAAAGAAGGAAAAAAATTAGAATCTCAAGGAATATTTGCATTCTTATGTCCAATTTAGTATTTCTCACAATAGCCAAGATTTGGAAAAAAACAACCTAAATGTTTATCTATGGGTGAATGGATAAGGAAGATGTGTTATATCATGGGATACACAATCTTTCTTAAAAAAAGAAAAAAATCTTGTCATTTTCTACAACATAAATGGACCCTGAAGACATTATGCTAAATGAAATAAGACAGTCACAGAAGGACAAATATTGCATGATTTCACTATGTGAGGTATCTAAAACAGTTCAATTCATTAAATTAGAAAGTAGAATCATGGTTGCCAGGATTGGAGTCTTGTGGAAATAAAAGGTTGTAGTTCAATAGGAACAGTCTCAGTCATGTAACATAAAAAATGTCTAGAGATGTGCTGTGTAGCTTTGTGCTTATCATTAACAATACTGTTCTGTTCACTTAAAAATTTGTTCAGGAGATAGATCTTGTAGTGAATGTTTTTCTACAATTTTACAATCCTATATTGATCTGTAGTCAGCAGATAACAGGTTATTTGTTGGTCATATTATTGGAAAAAATAAGATTGAAATATGAGTGATAGAAACCTAGGGAAGAGGATTTTGAATAGTCATCTCAAAATGGGCAATAAAAATAATTAGAAGGGAATAATTATGCAAAATAACATAACTATGCTAAACACATATTAATCTTTCCTTGGTGATTGCAAATATTTGATGTTAAAAATTATTCATTGTTTCATTCCAGTATCATTCTAAATAGAATACCGTTCAAACTGATTATAGATGAAGAATTGGAACATTATACCCATCATTGGATTGAACATCATTACTTAAAAAAAATTAACTCTAATACTATTCTTTCATAAAGGAGGTTGGCATGATTCATGTCTAGTTTGGAACCAAATACACCAATTTAAAAAAAATGTTATCAACAGAGACTCATTTTAACATAGACTATGTATAAATTACTTTTTGTGGAATAGAACTTCAGCATATTAATGCTAACAATCTTGGCTCTGGTTGATTTCAGTAGATGCATGCCTTGTCTATCAAGGTAGAACCGAGTTAGCATATGAGAATCGCAGCCCCCAGTCAGGTGACCAGGTGGCCAAGGAGTATCTTTTATCACCGCAGCTTCTTCTGCTGGGATTTTACCTCCTATCTCCATTCCTGCCTCATAATGGAAAAAGGATAGGGAGGTTCTGGAATTGTTTTCACCCCCACTGATGAATCCATATGGTGAATTCATAGCTTTTCTAACCACATTTCTACATTTCCCAGTTTGCTAATCTTGATGTCCAGCCATATTTCAATCATTTCTTCTGTCCCTTCCCCTAAGCTGCCAGTCACTGCTCTAGTAGTTACACAGTTAAAGCTGTGTCATATTATTTTGAATAAAGTCACTTTAACTATATACTTAAACTTTCTCTAGTACTTTGGGTATTGCCATCATTACCATTTGCACAGTTACAACTTATCTTTCTCCCTCAACTTCCAATGGAAGAAATCAAATTGAATGTGTTACATGTATGTGTGTGTTTGTGTGTTGTGTTATGTTTGTGTGCGACAGGAGAAGCACAGTTGGTACATAATGTCCTGATAAACTGTAACATGCTAACTCTCAAAATCCTAAGAATCCTGCTACTTTTTCTCAGGGATTTGTAATAAACTTCCAATACCATTCAAGAAAATAGTAATAAAAAATACTTAATTCCTATTTATAGATTTTAGAAGAAGAATTAAACATTTTGGGGACAGCCTGGGTGGCTCAGTGGTTTAGAGCTGTCTTCAGCCCAGGGCATGATCCTGGAGGCCCAAGATTGAGTCCTGCGTCGAGCTCCCTGCATGGACCTTGCCTCGTCTCTCACTCTCGCTCTCGCTCTCTCTCTCTCTCAGTCTCTCTCTGTTTCTCATGAATAAATAAATAAAATCTTAAAAAAAAAACATTTTGGCACAACCATACAGACAATACTTTCATCAGAAGCAGTTATCATTTACCATATCAAGGTAGCTTTGGGGTGACCTTAGAAGTCCTTCCTCAGATTTAGCCCACCAGACACTGCCAGGCATCTATCAGTGGATATGGAAATCAAATAGGAAGCCTACCACTTCCAGGTCCTTGGGAATGTAAAAACACAGTACTTCATTTCACATTTTCAGCAGTAGAGTTATGTGATGCAATCCAAGCAATCCCGAATAACTTTTCGTTGTCTAAACGAGTTGATCTGTGTGGGAGCAATAATTTACCTGAGCTACATATAGTGAACTAAAGCTGGGAAAAAGTTGCATTCCTGACAACGAAGGCAGGGACCTGAGATTTTTTAACTTTTTCCCATTCTGGAAATCTTGTCAACATTAGTGGACCCTTAGAAAACCAGAAAAAGGCTATTGGTTTACCTCAAGGCAGAAGCATTCTCTGTGAAGATATTCTCTACCTCAATAATCCAAACAGAAGAAAAATCCTGACTGAAAAAAGTCAATCAGAAAAAGACAATTATATGACCTCACTCATACATGGACTTTAAGAAACAAGACAAAGGATCATCGGGGAAGGAAGGGAAAAATAAAATAAGACAAAATCAGAGAGGGAGACAAGCCATAAAAAACTCTTAACTCTAGGAAACGAACTGAGGGTTGCTGGAGGGGAGGGTGTCGGGGGATGGGGTAACTGAGTGATGGGCAATCAGGAGGGCACCTGATGTAATGAGCACTGGGTGCCATATGCAACAGATGAATCATTGAACTCTACTTCTGAAACAATAATACATTATATGTTAATTAATTGAATTTAAATAAAAATTTAAAAATTGACAGAATAGTGGGAAGACTCAATCTGGAGTCTGATTAAAACAATAATAAAAAGGAAAAGGGGAATGAGAATATGAAACAATTTCTTAAATGAATTAGAATAAGGAAAATAGAGTCTGGGATGGCCCCCTCATTTAACACTGGATATTTGAACCTTCGTAGTGAAAATCTATGGGTACTTAATGAGACAACCACAAATATGGGAATAAAACACTCACTGACTACTTTAAGGTTCTTTAATTAAAAGAAAGTTGTGGTAGCTGGCTAAATTTGGAGATGTCTTAATTCCTCCCAACTGGAAAGACTACTTTGGTCAGTTGACTCCAGGCAGTGCCACAGACAGAGCATTCATTAGAAAGAATTTGTCATTACGCACACAGGATTTATGGTCTTTGAAGTAGCATAGATAGCATCTGTTAGCTACAAAACTTAATTTTCTACTGACAAATCACCAAATACATAAGCTCGTACATATCTTAAGGAAAAACACAACAATCAATAACTTGTAAGTATATGATGAGAGTTGATCATTAGATCTCTGTGTTAAAACCCCCTGTGTTTATATTTCTCTTACATATAAACTTTCTGAGAGCTGCATTCTCATCTCTCCTCAAAACGATCCATCTTGTACTCACATGCTACTTAAAATACAAATTTTAATTTCCTTATTAACACACTCTTGGTGCATTCTCTGCGTACCATATGCCCACAGGCGGCTCTTATTGTCTTTTACCATCTGGGCTGCTGAATCTCAAAGTTTTTCCTCTCCTCTTTTTTTTAAGTGACTGAACGATCTTTTAAAGGCAATGCATTTAGACTATCACTGGATATGCTACCAGCTGCTTTGTTTCCACTTTAAGCTTTTGCCCTATCTGAGACTTATGCATTATTAAAGCACCATTTATGACAAAGCATGGGTTAAATGTTCCTAATGAAGTTGAAAATTTGAAATTTTGAAAGCAGTAGTGAAACTCAACATTTAAGAATTAAAACTGGTTACATGGCGCATACAACTTTGTGGGGGAAAAGCCTCAAACATTTTCATGTGGTTAATGTGAATTCTGGAATACTTCTTCGTCATCCTCTTTGTATGTCCATCAAAATATTTCGATGGTGTGGTGAGACAACCTGCCAAAACATTCTCCAGAATGAAGCTGAAATTAACCACCCAAATGGGGCTTCTAGTCTAGATCCAGGTTTTACAAGTCATCAGCTATGGGCAGGGGCAGCTAATCGAGGGACCACCATCCCTGTAGTTGAAAAACAAACAAACAAACAACAAAACCAAACAAATTATTAGTCGGGGCCTTGAATACAGGAGCGTGAAAGCCAAATTTCTTAGTCCCCGTGAATTGCTTGCTAACCGATCTCAATATCCTATGTTTGAGTCGGAAAGACTGTATTTGTCCAAATGACATGAGAGGGAAAGAAGCGTCCAGCACTCACAGCAGGCAACCGTCCAAGCTATTGTGGTTTAGCGAGGACGTGTAGCAGCCCCACCTCTCTTATTGCCGCTTGAAAAATGCAGGGTGACAACTACACCTTCTCCACCCATTTTGAATCACTTTTTGAAAAAGTGTTTTGTGAACTTTTACATTTTTTTAACATTGCTTCATATAAACCCACACTCTTCACAACTCCCAAGGTAGAGTATTTCTTATTTCTATACCTCTGCATACCTAACTGATACTGTATATCTTTGTTTAGAAGCTATGGCTTCTATTAAATTTAATTACTTACCCCTGTGGCTTTAAATTGAGGGTAGCTATAAAACAAAGACGGCTTCTATTAAATTTAATTACTTTCCCCTGCGGCTTGCATAGGAAGGGTGGCTTCTATTAAAAACTGCATGGTATAGGTGTGGCTGCTAATCAAGGATGCTTCCAAATGAAGATATACAGTCTGTGGCAATGATTAATCAAAGAAGAGGATGTTAGATCTAGAAATAGGATTGCATGATAAATGCCAATTCTGAAATTTATTAAAGGAATTGTAGTTCTGAAAGAATTTTCATAATTTATGTTGTTCTGCTTTTCTTAATAAAAAATATAGGTTACATCTGCACGTACTATATAGGATATATTAATGTTTTATTGAGGAAGGTAAATATTTTTAAACATCGCACCCTATCAGGTAAAGAGTAAGGCTCTGTGATGCTTTTAACTGATTTTTCCCCTTTTGATAGTAGCTGAATAAAGAAAATGGCTTACAGATTTAGCTATGTATATAGTTTGAAAGTAACAACTGAAAAATGATGTTCATAATCTGAATTGCAATGAAACCAATTATCTGTACTGTGGTTGTTCACATGGGAATTCTCCTAAAGGTTTAGTATTTCTTAAAAGAAATTAAAAACAGCTGTAAAAATACCATAAAATAAAAATAGCAGCTGCAAAAGAGATTAACATTCCTAAATTTCATTTGAACCTGATATGTTATTTTTCCAACAGCAACATATATATTCTGATTTTTAAATCTATCTTTATGAAATTTTACCTTTAAAAAAACAAGACTACTGAATACATTTTTGATATTACCATCTTTAACATTCACATGAATTTTATATTTTTTTCTTAAGATATTATTATTATTCTATCTTTTTTACTAATCCTCAAATATGAGCTATCACTGTAGAATAATCTAAATTCAACCTAAGATTTAAACATTACTAAGTAAACAAATTACAGCAAACTGCTCCTCTCTCTCTCTCTCTCTCGTTCTTTAAAGCTGTCAACTGCCTTTCACACTGAACCATGAAGACCAAGGGCCTTTTTAAAATTTTATATAGTGTCTGCTTTCCAATTAAGCAAAGAAGCACAGATAAAAGTATACCTGGTCTTTTATATGTACACATATACATATATGCATGTATATTAAAACTAAATGCAATTTATAAAACAGATCTGGAGGTGGTGACAGTATAAAACAGTTAGTTTTGCTGTGCTGTTCAAAACATATGGCAGCAACTTTTCTAGACTTGTGCCAGATGGAGGCCTTTAATCGATCCGGTCTGTTATACCGTATGTTATTTCTCCATTAAAAGAGGTTCCTCCTTCCCAATTTATATATACATTGCTAAATTTTTAAGTGCAAGAAGCAGTACTTTGCAACATAGAAATAATAACTTGAGAATCTTTATTTTTTAAAAGGCAACAAATTATTAAGAAGTAAAAAATTCTCTGAAAGTTGTATTTGTGTTCTTTTAGCAAAACTCTTGTCAGCTCTTCAGTTTTAACACACATTCAAACATAGTTTATGTATCTTATTTGGTTTATTTTTGGTTTGGTAACCAAATGATTTCAGACAGGAGTATTTTTCTTGACAAACTCTCTAGGAAATATTGCCAACATTTATAAAGTCAATTAATTCTATTCAGCAAAAACTATAGTAATTGCTTAGCATTATTAAAGGTAAAAATCACTTTTTAATTGGATTTCAATTAAAATACTTCCAAATTATCCATACAACATTAAAAATCTATGTTCCCAAAGATATACGTAAATCAGTCTCATTGCCATTAAAAAAAATAGGAAGAAACACGGCTTCAGATATAAGGTTGAAAGATTTTATGTACATTAATACCTGAAAGACAAATTCAATAGAAAAATACTGCTGTTGTACCAAGAATAATTATAGTTTATTTTATCTTAAATATGTTAGTGAAGCCAATTTTCTCTCTCTCACACACACATGTATAATTTAAAAAATATGTGAGGAGCTGAGAAATAAGAATATAACATTTTGGAATAGTTTATTGCTATTGTTCTCTTGTTATAAATATTATTTGTGACATAGGTTCAGATTTTGAAGTAAACTAAGATGTATTCATAACAGAAATCAAATGAAAGCAACTAGTCTCTGGAGAAATACGCAATCCTTTTGTAGAACCCAACTTTAATGTAGACCAGTACTTAACATATTCACAGCTTATAACAACTTATGAAATGGGTAAATGTTGAAACAAAATATCAACCAGATCTATTCTCTTTAGCATGTTTATTTATGACTACTTTCTTTTGAAAGAAACCAGGAGTATGATAATGGTCACACACAGACTAAATAGGCTGCGTTTTCATGAGCGGTAATCCCATACAAATACAAGAGAGAAAAGCCATATTTTTCCAATATAATACTACAAGGGCAAATGACAGCCTTACCTGATGGCTGATATCTTTTATAGTACAACTGTGACATATTTTATGCATCACAAAGAATGATCAAAGATGTCTCTAGAGGCTCTCTGTCATGGAATGTGGCCCCACAGCCCCTGCCTGCCTTTAAATCAGGCAATAATGCACCTTTAAAATAAGTTGAGCATGCTTTCCAGAGTGATGATTATCTTGGATATATCTGAGCATGATTTTGATTTCTCTTTCAGTTAAATGATTTCTAAAGTTATGTGCATGTTTCATTTGGTTGTGAAATGAAAAGTGACTAAAAATAAACATGGGATTGTGTATTTTTAAAAGTCTATGTTTAACATATAGTTCTGCTTGTTTTTACTACTTTTCTAATATAATGTAGTTTAGAAAAGAAAACTCAATTCAGAAATTAACAAAACCATTTCCATTTGTTTCCCATTAAAACATATTAATAAAATAGCTTCAACCTACTTTTTGTTCTTCCATAGAAAATTTTGCGTTGTAGCTATTATTTATTATCAAATGACTATTTAGATTTTCTATACAAATTGAAAATAAATTGGAAATTTGTGGCTATCACCCAAGTTAATTTTAGCACACAGCCACCAATCTTATAATATCTGGATGATTTCCAAAAATGTTATTTTCCTAAATAGCTTGAAAGGTTTTGATGAAATGTCTTGTTAGTCTTATCTAGATAATTCAATTCTCTCCTTTGTTTAGAATTTTTCTCTACACATAACAAAAGACCAAGAGAGAGAGAGAGAGAGAGAGAGAGATGTTTTAATTACATTCAACTCTACTAGATATTCATAATGAATATTTTTCCAGGGCTACATATATTTTTTTAAATAAATACATGATCAAAACCTGGTTATAATTATTGGTTAGTGGCCTCCATTAATGAGAGTAGGATATATCAGTTTCATGAATTAGCAATTTTGTTGTAGTGACAGACTTAAACTTGCAAAAAAATACCTTTGCCTACATGGTGGTGCTTTCATTGAGATTTTCATTTAGTGATAATTCTTGGGTACTGAAGAATTCTATGTCTCGTGTTAAATTGCTGTTAAACCTGTCCTCAAAACAACACAGAGCCAGCCAAGAGATTATGAACTCAGTTAACCAGGCTTATTGGCAAAACTGCTCAAAGAATATCATTTTTCTAAAATATATGCACATTTAATTGCTAGTAAATGTGCTCTGCAATCTATTTTTAGCTAAAAGGTCATTATCATATTACCTTCCTAACCTTTAAGAATGATTTTTAGTACATTAAAATTGTAATTCTATTCATTCTTAGCTCAGTTAAATACATAGTTATATTTGAATTGGTTGTAATGTTTGTTGGCATATTAATGATCTTATACAAAGTTAGTTTCCTTGAACTTAATTATTTATGAAAATTTATTGTAATTTGTCAGAATGTATAATTTTAAACTTTCCCCACTGCACCTGAAACCAATAAAAGGTCATAAAAAAGGTAGCAGGAAAAATGTATTTTTATAAGAGACTTATTCCTTTGGCTTTTCAGAGACATGAAATGCACATTGGTTCCCGATTTTACAAGATTATCAGCTTATGTGCCCTGACTTCAGAGATTTAATCTATTTTATAGTTAATATTTATAACAACGTTTTATTTTGAACATATAGGTAATATGTCATTATTCATTGTGCACCTAATGATACTTTGAAAACTGTAAAATATTAAAGCCATATATAGTTAATTGCATTGAACAATCATAAAAATATCTTCTTATACCTGACAAATACTTTAGTACTGGATAATATCTTTCTACTGGTCATCTTTCAGAATCTCATTAAAATGAGTAAAGTTAAAAATAATCCCATTTAAATGAATAAAGTTCAAAATAATAATTATGAAACACTATAGGTGGAAATTTTCAGAGTAAATATTTTTATTACAGTATACGTATCTGTTTACAAGGAATCCAGAACATGGCAGAAAAATTGTTAAAATACTTTTAGTAAACAAATGTTTAGACATTAAACTATTTTTAAGGGAAGAGATGAGAAAGACAAAATAATTTTCTTCTATGATCTTCACCATAAGCTAGGATGTGTACAATCTGATGTCTATAGTTTCTGCAATTTTATATACCCTTAGATTCAACATTTGCAAAATTAGAATTTATGAAATATTTGTGACACCTAATGCAACTTTAGAATTGGGGGGGGCTTTTGATGGAGAAGGAAACCTAAGTTTCACTAATTTTTAACATCATAAACAGTGCATGAGTCCTCCTACCAAAATATTAAAATTGTTTGTATATTGCATATATTTGTAGATCACAAAATTTTTCAATATGTTTTATCTCAGCTCATTCATATAAGAGTCCCCCAAAGCAAGTTCCAATATCCTTTTATAAGATAATGACAAATCTTAGACTCAGTGAATCAAACTTCTCTCTAATATCTCCAGGAAGTGGCCAAGTGAGAAATAGGAACTAGGTCTCTATTTCAAATGTAATATTCTTTGCACTGTGTTGTCTGCTATAGGATTACTTAAATACCCTTGATAAATCATAATTCAGCTTTTGCGTGACAAGGAGCTCATTACAGAACAACTCAGCCTATTTCTTTTTGGGGCTGCCTTATAATAAAGTGATGTAATAGGTAACAGTTATTTCATATTGATCCAAGTATGGCTCTTTGTCATATGATCATATTTTAATATTTTACTTAGAATTAGCCTGCTTAATTAAATATTTTTCTAATATTGGATCTTCTCAAAGCAGAGATCTCCTTTATGTCTTTGTACTTTCAGCAATAACAAAGTAACTGCAACACAGTAGATACTCAGTAAATATTTGTTGAATATATTGCTTCAGATTTTTGCAAAGGATCCTGTCCAAAACTGTTATAAGTTTGTGCAAGTGTTATCTCTGCTTGCAGGTAAAACTTCTCCAGCCATTTCAGCATGGATTAAAATAGTCTTGTCCACAGATGTACTGTCAACACCTGGAAGAGTATCTGCACATAGATGGTGTGTGACTGTATACAGATACTGTATAAAGGTGAGGAATAAATTGACCATCACTAATAAAACTGGTTTCAGACTATTTATTTTATATAGATCTCTCCTAGAAGACATTCAAGCTTATCAAAGACCCACTGAAAATGAGCCATTTGGCACTAAACATATGAAGTACTATGTATAGTAGAACTTCTCTAAGAATCACTAAAAGAGGTGATTTTAACTGGTACATGTTCTGTGACTCAAAAAATCTAAAATCAGAAAGAATTTGTAATTATGAATTATCTACATAAATCCAAGATGAGTCTGTATTAGAGTATCATAAAACAAATTTGAAATAAATTAAAACCACTAGGAAACATAGACACTAGACAATTAAAAATAAAGTAATTCAGAGACTTTTTAGTGTATATATTTAAATTTTCCTAAAATTTAAAATCAGTAATTGTAGCCAAGTAAAAATAATTTTATTCTACTATTTAATAACTTACATGATCCAAGAGGTTTAACTTCAAAGTAATAAAACTATTCAAATCTCACATGAAAATTCAACCTATTTATACCTACTTTCTTCTAATTTCTTGTATGTAGAATTATTATAGTGATCATATTTTAATATTTTACTTAGAATTAGCCTGCTTAATTAAATATTTTTCTAATATTGGATACATTCTTCACATTTCATTTTCAAAGTATATTTCCTACTCAGTGGCCTCTGTCAAAAACAAATAATTCTAAGTCTCATATAAGGCCCACAAATGTATTTTTACATAATTTGTATTTAAAAGCTTAAAAATATATATTTATAGAATAGTGGCCCTTTAGGAGTCATTTTAACTATAGAAGCAATATTTAAACAGGACATCCTGAATAAATTGAGAATTAGTGCTTAAAGACAAATTGAAATTACTCTTTTCATAAATAATGAATTAAAATATCATAGCAACAACAATAAAAATTCCTATGTTTAAGATCATTAAAGGGTGAAATTGAAGAGTGAATAGTAAGTTTCAAGGTTAATAAGAAAAACTAAACCTTAAATATTGGATGTCTCTGTTGCAACAACCATGAGTCCCAGTACTGAAATCAAGGCCCAAAATTATGGGTCCCTGTGCTAGGAAAAATAGCCTGGATTTAAATTTTCCTACCTGGAACTTAGCCATGTTTAGACAAAGTTAAAATGAGAAATGAAACAATTAGCAAAATAATTCTAAAAAGCAAGCACATGAACTGATACCCATAGCCATGTTGAAATATTCACAAAATTTAGGAAGAAAGGTTTTTGTCTTGCATTTAAAAGGAGCATGTTTGCATTTAATAAAATAAGAAAAACCATCCGGAAACAAGCGGATGCATGAAACAAGTGAAGAGACTAAACTCATAAAAAAGAGATTCAGATTCACTTTATGAACCTTATTTGAATTACTGTTTTAGAATGTACTTTAGTATTTTAAAAGTAATATTCCAGACCCAGTGGTCCAAGTTGAGTGATTAAACACCAGAGCTATTGCCTTGACCTATCCTGCCAACCTCCCTAATACCTTCTCTATAGAAGCCATGTATGAATGTATATGCATGTATTTTTATAAATTTTAATGAAAAGTGAGGCATTGTGTTTACCCAGAATATTTGTTTACCTAATGTCTTACGGTTATCTCCAAACAAGTAGGAAAAAAACCCCAGTCAAATCTGACATAATCCGAGGCTTCAGAGAAACAGGTAGTAGGAGAGATTGCTGATGAGATACAGCAATTTCGGTAGGTCTCAAAGATAGTACGTTAAGTGAAAGAAGCCAACCTCAAAAGGCTACATATTATATAATCCCATTTTTATGACATTCTTAAAAAGCTAACATTACAGTGAGGGAGTACAGAGCCATAGTTGTCAAGGATTAAAGGAGATAGCATGGAGCCCTTATGGGGGTACCATAACTCATCTGATTCTGAATTTGGAGATGTGTCCCCAAATTTATGCTTTTGTTAAAACTGAT
Organism: Vulpes vulpes; assembly: GCF_048418805.1. Classification (NCBI taxonomy): domain Eukaryota; kingdom Metazoa; phylum Chordata; class Mammalia; order Carnivora; family Canidae; genus Vulpes; species Vulpes vulpes. Next base: position 53,964,672 of record NC_132792.1, on the reverse strand, counting down.
AGAACTTTACAGCTAATAAATTTAATATATATTTTATTTTATTATTATTATTATAAAAATAATATTATTTATATGTATATTGCATTTAGTCAAATTATTTCCTTAATACTTTTTAATTAGGTAGGTGCAATAAAAGGTAAGTGCGCACAAATTCCATTGGATTCATTTTTTTAAATTTAAGTATAGCTGATACATATGTTACATGTTCAACATCCTTTTATGTTATTATGTTATGCTCTGTTCACCAGGAGTGTAGCTCCCATCTGTCACCATACAGCACTATTGTAATACCACTGAGTATATTCCCTATGTGTACATTTTACTCTCACAACCTATTTTTCCCTTACTGGTAGCCTGTATCTCCCACTTACCTTCACTTATTTTATTTTTCTGATTCCCCTCCCCTCTGGCAACCATCCATTTGTTCTCATATTTACAGGTCTGTTTCTCTTTTTTTGTTGTTTGTTCTTTTTTTTTTTTTTTTTTACATTCCACATATAAGTGGAATCATGTAATATTAATTTTTCTGTTTGACTTGTTTTACTTGGCATCATACTCTATAGGTCCATCTATGCTGTTGCAAATGGCAAGATCATACTTTTTTTTTTACTGCAGAAAAATATTCCATGGTATATACGACGACTGCTTTATCTATTCATCTATCAACGGATGTTTAGATTACTTCCGTAACTTGGCTATTGTAAAAAATGCTGAATACACATAAGGGTGTGTATATCTTTTCAAATTAATGTTTTTGTTATCTTTGGGTACACACACTGGGTTTCATTTCTTGAACAATGATTTTCTTTTTACCCTATGTATAGCAGCAGGTACAGCCCCGTGCTCAGTAGGCATTCATGGATCACTCTTCTAGAAACAATTCCTCTTATGACTGAAGTAGCTGCTTTGAAATAAAATTGGAAAAAACAAGAAGGGAATCTGTTTATTTGTTAAAACACTACCACCCACAATCATATGTTTTGGCTTACTTTCTAGGCAAGCTTCTATTTACTGTTTTGTAAAATCCTCTGTGTTTTGTAGTATCTAATGCTAACAGGTTACAGAATGAAATAATAGCAGTTAAGCTGCTTTATCTGGACAATGGAAGATAGATTATTTTTCTACTCACTTGACCTCGTTAGTTGTTTTAGCCTTCTGCCTAAACTGTCCAAATGTGGACCTTATCTAAGAGAATTTATTAATATCTATGGATAGTCATCTTTTGGTGTCTTCTCTGAAAATTAGATAAGCTAATCTCAGAACCCAGATCACTTAAGTTTCCCCATATAGGTTTATAATATGTATAATATGTATAATACATTTATAATTTGCTCCTTCAATTTTTAAAACACATAACTTTCAATCGATTGATTTTTTTAGCCAAGGTATTGTTTGGAGGAAGCTGTTGAAATCCATCGTCAATCATATATTTTTGTTGTTGTTGTTCCAACTCCTTCTGGAGGAGGAACAACTTTCTTTACCATTCTGAAGATAGACTCCCTATTCTTCCAAATATCAGCAAAGGAACAAAGAGCATCAAAGACTTGAATTAGAATTTCCAATTTCAAAATCTTAAAAAAAAAAAGAATTTCCAATTTCAAGGACTATGATACGCCACATAAAGAAATAATTTAATCAAGAAAATCAGTAAATTTAGTCCACAAAACCAATGGCTTGTTTGCTGCAGCTGTATTATTATTTAGGTTTTGGTCTTCCAAAATCTTCTGGAAAAACATTCAGTTTGGGGATTTCTGTGCGTGGCTATTCTCTTGCTTTGTAAAGATTTACAAAAATCAATACAACTCATGTTCCTGTGGAGAAAATAAACAAAAACAAAACACAACACAATGGTGTGAATACAGTTTCCAGAGTCCAAATAAGCTATCATTTAAAAACATAATATAGAATGATTTTAAAGTATGCTATATTAATTTATCATTAACCATCTTAGACTGCTCCCACAATATTCTTCATGAGTGGGAACAGGGAACAGAACAATTTTTGTCATGATTTTGCACTCTGTGCACTGTACTAATTAATAACAATATCTTAGATGTGTTATATTAACAAATCAGAGAAGGCAAGGAAGACACTGAAGAATGATAGGCAAGAAACTCATCAGTATTTTGTCACACCAAATCCTGACTCTTTTAAAACCCAAGCTGTCTCCCTCCTTAGGTAGAAAGATAGTATTGTGGTAGATTGTATATGAGGTCTTATTACAAAGATGTCAGTTTTAGTTTGAAACATAAACATATATTTTTATTCATACATTAGTCCTTATAGTGATCAATGATTGTGTATCTAGCATACCAGAATTTGTTCTTGATCAGTAGAAAAGCAATTATTCATAAAACTCAAAATAGAGGCAAAGTTGTGAAAGAAAAGAAAAGAATTATAGGTTTCTTACAGGGAAGGTAATTTTAATATAGACGAGATTGGTCCAAGTTCTGCCATTTGGATTGATAGATTATCTAGCAGAACTATCATTTCAATAATCTCAATGACAGTATAGCACTGGATACTTGGTACAGTATTATAAATTAAATTTACTGCAAATGTTATTGCAGAGAATATGGAAAGAGATCTATTATTTGTGTTTGTGAAAGTTTAGATAGGAAAAAATTTAAGATTCTTTGACAAATCATAACAGAAATGATCTATATGATATAGCTATATTGCCAGTTGTCAAAAAATTCACTTTAGCCATTACTTCTTCATCAGTATCCTTGAATTATAGTGACATGATTCCTCTTGTGAGAGAAAATATTATATTAATCAACTTGAATGTTACCCCTGTAAGGTGGTGCTCTGCAGTGTTTGGCAAGGTTAGATGCAGTTAACTTTTTTAGAGGAATGTATTAGCTTCTGTTTATTTTGTCTAATATTGAGATCTTGTAGTCTGTACAACATAAGGTTGTTGGAATCTCTGCGTACTGACAATAAAACTGTAATTATAGCAAATGGAATTTATTGTATTCATGCTGGCCAATATTAACATGCACACATATGTCTTTATTAATTTATCAAATACTCTTTAATTCATATCTCAAAAACCATACTCAGTATAGCTAAAATATAATTTCCTATCCATCTATATATCATCTAGCTAGCTATCATCTATCTATCATCTATCTATCTATCTATCTATCTATCTATCTATCTATCTATCATCTATCTATCATCTATCATCTATCTATCATCTATCTATCATCATCATCTATCATCATCATCATCATCATCATCATCATCATCATCATCATCTATTTTTGCTTTCCTAGTTAACTTTACCTAAAATCAAATTAAAATCAGTATGTATTTCTCAGGTATGTTTTTTATCATCAGAACATTTGTCCTACATCATAATTATTACATTGTATCTATCTTATCTGTCTCATAAGAGGCAAGGACTCTGGGCATTCAACGCACTGTCTGAAACACAAGAGAATAAATCAAAGATTGTCAAACTATCAATTTTACCTTCCTCTGCTCCTCCCATTGGATGCATTCATATACATCTTTTGTCCTAGGCAGACCATCTTTTGTCCTAGGCAATGAAGCAACAAGAGGCAAAACCACACCATAGTAAATGCTAACATTTATTGAGAGCTTATGACATGCCTGGCTCTCTTCCAAGAATTCTAACCTTCCTTAACAACCCTATCAGTAGATACTATTATTGTGTTTGTGTTAAAAGTTAGGAAACTGAGACACAGAAACTAAGAAATGTATCCCAGAACACACAGCTAGAAAGAAGAGCAAGGATTCAATAGTATATTTTGAAGGGATAAAGTGGGAAAGAAAGTTGAAATTCAACTCTTTGCATCTTAGTTTTCTAAACAAATGAAAGCATATGGATGTCAGACCATATCATCCTTCGGACCCCTTCCATATTGTTTCTAAGAAACTGTAGAGCATGCACATCATAAAGGTTACGAAATAGCTTTCTAGTTGCTAATATATCTGGCATTTTAAGATGTTGCATACTTAAGAAATCCCATGGCAGACCTCAAAACTTAGAATCCATTAGATAACCAGAGCAGCCATTACACTGGAAGGTTATCTCAATCAAGTTTTCCTGTTATCCTTGTGATGTTTTCCCAGATGTCTCATAGATTTAGTGGGATGAATCTGTAAAATAGTGGTTTTTACATAACATCTTGATGATGTAAATATGATACAAGCACTTACATCAGATAATTCCATATATACACAGTGCTACTCGAGGGGAAAAACTCATTTCTCAAATAACACCACATTTCTCTACTGCATTGTCTACTGTGAAATCTAAAACACATTCAAGGAAAATAATAATAATTGGACATGTTTATATAAAGTATGTCCCCAAACTCTTATCCATACATACCGCCCACCAAAAAACATACACTCACCACACCAGGTTGTGCAACAGACTTTAAGTTAAAAGAGGGATAGATTTGGTGGAAGGCGAGAAACCGGGAGAGAAGTCTTATGGCTAAAGATTAGTGGAAGTTAATGGAAATCAGGGAACAGAGAACCAAATCCCCTGTTATGAAAGCTCCCAATGTCTTATCTGCAATAAATACTTGAGAACGAGTGATTTTGGAACTTAGAGTTCTTAGATTTTAGAATGAAAATATACACCAGGGCACAGAGCACTAGAGCAGACTCTGGACAGCATCCTCTGATTAAATGCATCAATATTTATTTCTACAGTAAGTAAATATTTACAGCAAATGAGGCAAAGATAAGTGAGGAAAAGTCAAGTTTTTGCTCCTAAATGAGTTGTCTCCTAATTTATTAAAACTTTTTAGGTTTTCAAAGCTTGCTATATTTTTTAATCAGTCTTGTATAAGGTTTTCCTTTGATAGCCTACTTTAATTCTATCACTCACGAATCAATCAACTTTTATGATTTTCATGTGTACACTTTCTTCATGTCAACCTTTAAAAGTTACTATGTTTGCTGAGAATTTCTTTTTATTCCTTTTAATTTTTTTTTATCATGAATTATTTCCCTTCTCATTTTCTGGGATCCACTAAGTGGAATCATACATTGTTTCCATCTTTGAGAACTTTATAGATTTCTATTCTGTTTCTATCTAACCTTAATCTTTTCAGGAAGAAAAATTCCTAAGCAGCATAAAACTAGAGATCTAGCTATCCTAAATTAAGAAGTGACATTTGGAGGTGGCAATTATATTATTCAGAGTCCTAATAATAGTGGAATCATAGAAAGGAAATTATAGATCAAAACGATTTTAAAAATTGGAGTTTTATATTCTTTTTTATTCAATTTTTTTACCTGCAGTAGATCATTTAATTCTGCTTTGATATGTCTTATATGCTTTTGGGAAATAGTTACTATAAACAAATTTTCTACTTTTTAAAATTTGAATTTAATATACACATGTGTCTGTATGTATTCTTACCTAACAGTATAAAAAAGATGCAGGTGAATAAAGTGATAAATTTAATAATTTCTGTAGTTTACAGAAATTAGTTTACAGATATTTTATTATGAAATAAAATATCTCATTTCTTTTAATGAGAAATTTTAAGGATATGAGTGCTTTCTGATGTTTAGCTAAAAATGTAAAAATTTTGCTAGTCATTCCTACCCTGTACATCTAAAATAGTTTTGTCTACCTAAATTCCTCAGTCATATATCCTTTATTCAGTGCTCAAACTATACACATGAATAATAAGGTTTTGGACTTCATGACACATAACAACTACCATTTTAAAAGTTTATACACACATATATTATGTATGCATATATCATATGAAAGAATTAATACACATCAATTTCCAGGAACATTTCTAATATGTAAAAGGACACATATTTACCATATAAATTAAGATAAAATTGTCAATGGTATGCTCTTTCATTGTGTAAATGTATAGAGATATAACATAGATCATTATTTTTTAACTCTGACTTTAACACAGCTTTTGACTATCCAATATCTCAAAATGTGTAAAATCTCCAAAAATATTTTTTTAAATGTATTTCAGATAGAAAAATATTTATGTTCTAGTAAGTATCATGTAGAGATGGTATGTTAAAAATTAAACACAGGGATCCCTGGGTGGCGCAGCGGTTTGGCGCCTGCCTTTGACCCAGGGCGCGATCCTGGAGACCCGGGATCGAATCCCACGTCGGGCTCCTGGTGCATGGAGCCTGTTTCTCCCTCTGCCTGTGTCTCTGCCTCTCTCTCTCTCTCTCTCTGTGACTATCATAAATAAATAAAAATTAAAAAAAAAATTTAAAAAAAAAAATAAAAAAAATAAAAATTAAACACATGAAGATAAAGAGGTGTCAAAGCTCCCTAAATATTGAAAATCACTAGCTTGAGCACTGCTCCAATTCATAAATTGGATAGAAAGTAAATGAATCTTTAATAAAATACCAAATAGTTTTCTATATGGTGTTCTCACCATGGACATGAAACACAATTTAATAGGCAATAATAGAATTTGATTTAGAAAAGAAACAAAGAGCAGTGATTCATTTGGAACAGAAAATTATGAAGACAACTCAGGAAGATTTTTGTTATTCTATTGAGAATTAAGTTATTTAGAAATAAAAGTAGCATTTGGCACTTCAAAGACATGTACTAGTTTTCATGTTACTATTCCACAGCTCTTAACTTGGAATATTGCCTGTAAATTGGGTAGGGCAGGGTTATTTTTCATTTTTCAATTTAAGAAAAAGAAGTACAGAAAATGCCACTGATTATTAAACTAAATGAATGGGTGTAGATGATGGTCAATAGTTCGCTTGCTCTTTCTTCTTTCTTTCTTTCTTTCTTTCTTTCTTTCTTTCTTTCTTTCTTTCTTTGCTTTTGGTGTCTTTACTCTTATTATTCCTTTTGTCTTAGCTACATTCTGTCAAATATTAACATGGCTATTGTAATTACTTTGTTTTGTTTTTAAAGACAATTTAATTTAGAGTGCTTTTAGGTTCACAGCAAGATTGAGCAGAAAGTACTGAGATTTCTTTCTTTCTTTTTTTTTTTTTTTTAATGATAGTCACACAGAGAGAGAGAGAGAGAGGGGCAGAGACACAGGCAGAGGGAGAAGCAGGCTCCATGCACTGGGAGCCCGACGTGGGATTCGATCCCGGGTCTCCAGGATCGCGCCCTGGGCCAAAGGCAGGCGCTAAACCGCTGAGCCACCCAGGGATCCCAGTACTGAGATTTCTTATAGACTCCCTGCCTCTACATATGCACAGCTTCTCTTATTAGCAACACTCACCTCCAGTGGAATATTTGCTACAATGGATGAAATGATGCTGACACATATCAATCACCCCAAATCCATTGTTTACCTTAAGGTTTACTCTTGGTTTTATACATTTTTTATATTTGGACGAATGCAGAATTATAATATCACACAAAGAGTTTCACTGCCCTAAAAATCCTCTGTGCTGTACTTCACTCAATGACTGTTGATGTTACAGGTCTTGCCCTAGACTAACAAAAAAGTTTCATAAGGCACCCTTGTAAGTAGGACAATGTTATACAGTTCTAAACTTTGATTTTGAGATAAAAGAAGTATTGGTTTTGAAAAATAAATGTCTGGTTATATTATAGAAACTTCTACCATGTGGTAATGAAGAAGGCATCTGAATAAAAGAGTAATTTGTGAAGTAAAGTTAAGAGTAAAGACTTTATGAATATTGACTTTAAGTTATTAAATTAGGAATAGAGTTTTGCCTGCATTATTGGCCAATGAATAAGCAATGTAGGATTAAATCAATAATACCAGATCCTAGACTCTGGCTACATGTCTATCATGCATATTCCCCCAGTTTGTGTGTGAACTTAAAAGGAGTAAATTTTGTCTTTGTTTCTTAGTCCTTTGATTCTGCACAGTGGTAAATCCCCTTTGTTGTCGGCATGCCTTAATTTAAATGTGTAGCTGTTCTCTTTCTGTTTTCACTGCAGGCTTGAATATCTCTCAAATGCCAATCTTGTTAGAAATCATGGGGAGCTGTCTCTTCTCCTGTTTGGTCCCCAAAGTGGTATCTTTTCAACATTTTAAAAGAATTACCTATTTATTCACTCTTCAAATATTTATCAAGCATCTTCTCTGTGTTAGGCATAGCTCTAATGATTTAGAATGAACTGGTGAACAAGAGACTCTTGCACCCACTCTAGCACTTTCACCTCCCTCTGTCAACCCTTCTAGCTCCATTCTGAACAGACTCATTTCCTTACACATACTTATTGTCCCCTATCCTATTGCTTTTGCAAGCAGGTCTCACTTCCCTGGTCTTTTTTTTTTTTTTTCCTCCTGGTCTTGTCCTGACTTTCCAACCTACTCCCCATACTTATCTTCTGTCCTGGGCTTCTTTTAGATCTCAGCTCAAACATCGCTTCCTCAGGGAAATCTTTTCTCATATTCCAATCTTCCAGATTTATGCTCTTCTTTTTTTTTTTTTTTGAAACTTATTTCAGTGGTAAATTTATCCTTATTTGCGTAATGATTTGATTAACAACTATGTCCCTTACCAGACAGTTAGCCCCTCAATGGCAGGGATTGTGTCTTTTTTGTTCACCTTCATGTTCCCAGCGCTTACCACTGTGCCTGTTATGAATCAAAGCTGCAAATAATACATGCTTAGAGTCAAAAGAGTTGATGGTTAAAGCAGAATAATGGAACACTTCCAAAACCAAAAATGAATATTTATGAGACTTTAAAAAGTTATTCTTAAAGTTTTACCTTGGTAAGTTTTATTATGAAGACCACTTTTGACTAGGATATTTTTAGGATTATTTTTTTGTATCTTAACAAAATTTTATTAAGAAATCAGAGACATATCTCTCCTAAATTACTTTCTTGACTTTCTTATTAATATTGTGAATTAAGGTCATTATCCTCTAATAGAATTTATCCTATTTCAGTATAAAAGATAATATCATAATTGCCTTTGCCACTTTGTAGGTGAACACTTCTAGAATATTCCAGGACAGTACCAAGTTGTTGATACATATTTTTTTTTCAAAAAAGACTTCATAGTTTAATGTATAATTTAACTATATATATAAATATTATTTAATGTTATGCCATTAAAGATTTTGTATATATAAAACACTATAATTTTCAAAATTCCACCAGTAAGTTTGTAAGTCCTCCTTTTGGTTCAGAAAATATGTTTATTGAGGAACCCAGGAAACATTGCAAGTTTTAAATTTTTCTGCAGAAGAGAAGTTAAAAGCAATCCTTGCATATGGGTATTATAGGATATCCACAAGTTTAAATGTATCAAGGAAGTGATGGAGAGTAAAACTGAGAAAAGGCCACTGTGCTTATCAACAAGTTGCAGGTAACCTTTCAAAGAGCAGTTCTCATGTAGATACAGGGGTAGAAGCCAGATAGCTGGTATTAAGAGAGATGGTTATTGAGAAAGTTCAGTCTCTAAGTATAAATTTCAAGGTTTAAGAGTTTGGGAAGTAAGAGCAAGTTGAGGATTTGAAGAATTAGAGTCAAGTAGTTTTATTTGAAATGGAACTAAAATAAAAAAAAAAACTTTAAAAGGAAAGGAACATAATTGTCAGTGTGAGGTTCTTAACAAGAAAGTGAGACATGAGGTCTGAGTACAATGGAAGGTTTAGTTCTCAAGACTTAGGAGAAAGATAAACTGGCAAATGTGAAAATATTTATTTGCTGAGGTGAAGGAAGAACTCCATGATACTTAACTGCCTTCTCCTTTACAAGTAACCCAGCATGGTTTTATTATCCTTCTGAAGTCTTTTCAGTCTCCATTTGCTAACCATTTCCAAAATCTTCATGAATGTGGAACAGAATTAACCAAGGTTCAAAAACTATCAAGACCCTTCCTAACTAACTCTACTGCATTTGATAATATCCCTCTCTCAGCACTCTATCCCATTACATTTGTTTGCATATTGTTCTAGAAACCAAGAGCCATGAACATCTTCCTTTTCTCACCTCACATCATAACAGAAGAATGCATTCTTCCAAGGGATAGTCTCTCCACCAGTGTTTTAAGCCAATACCTGTTTTTCTTGTCTATTTTTCCTTTTCTATATACTTTCCATCTCACATGACTTTCTCCTGGCAGTCCACAGGCATTAAAATCTCTCCAAACGAGCAGCCCGGGTGGCTCAATGGTTTAGCGCTGCCTTGGGCCCAGGGCCTAATCCTGGAGACCTGGGATGGAGTACCGCATCGGGCTCCCTGCATGGAGCCTGCTTCTCCCTCTGCCTCTCTCTCTCTCTGTCTCTCATGAATAAATAAATAAAAAACCTTAAAAAAAATCTCTCCAATCTTCTCACTTGTGCATGCACATCAGCCTGTGCGCCTATACAAAACACACTAGACACAGACTCCTGTACTCTCCCCCCATTGTTCTTTTTCCTATTAAGCCAATCACCATGAAAAAGTTTTACTTTCACTGGCTCTACTGCCTCAGGTTCACTGATTTAGTTGATACTTTCCCTTTATATCAAATAGAAATGATTTTTTATAAGTTTTTTGATATCTTCTTATTTGTCGAAACTGTTGAAGACATTTTGATTCTTGTTTCCATTGGTCTCAAAGCAAGATCTGACTCTACCTTCTGCCATGACAACAATTTTAGGGCCCTGCCTCCCCTATCTCTCCCTTTCTGAGTGCTCCTTCTAGTTGTTTAGCACTCTGCTCCCAACCCTTCTCAGTCTGCACACTATATACCTAACTGATGTTATTTGTTCCAGAGACTACAATTACGGCTTCTCTGCAGAAGACACTATGGCTATGATCCCAACCTAATCCCTTCTGTTGAACTACAGGCACATTCTTGATAATACTCCACAATTGAAAACTGGTTCAGCCCCTCACTCTCATCTTCCAGAGGTAGGCCTCCTCTGGTGTTCTCTGAATAAATTCTCTTCTTTGCAATCAAGCCAAAATCTTCACTTCCCTTTGTATTGCCTTTTTTCCCTCATACTCCTCCCTCTCATATGTTATTAGTTATGCAATCCATGTCATTGATGCATACTAAGTATCTTTAAAACATTTTTTAAAGTATAATCTCCTTTTTTTTATGTATTTGAGACTTATGAGTCCTACACAAAATTGACTTTTATGGTGTAATTTGTCCTTTATCAATTATACTGTTTTCAGTTCAGACCTTCTTCATCTTTTACACAGAATATTTTAGTAGCTTCCTGAATACATTCCTTTCTCATAGGTATGGCTACTCCAAAATACTCTGCTAGAAAAATCTTTCCAGTACAAAACTGTGATCATATAATTTGCTGTTTATGAGTCTTCAACGGGTGCACTAGAGCGTATTTATCCCATGTCGTGTTGATGAATATTTTTCCCCATACAATGGGCCTCTGTATCAGTATTGGATAAAATGTTACAGAGCTATATGAACTAAGGTGAAAGTAAGTTTATGATATGCTAACCACAACAAAGAGAGAACACAAAATAGTATAAGAACATAAATCTATTTTTATTCTTTAGTTTTATTTCTTAAGGATTTTCTTTATTTATTCAAGAGAGACACAGAGAGAGAGGCAGAGACATAGGCAGAAGGAGAAGCAAGCTTCCCATGGGAAGCCTGATACAGGACTCGATCCCAGGACCCTGAGATCATGACCTGAACCAAAGGTAGAACACTCAACGACTGAGCCACTCAGGTGCCCCCATGAATCTATTTTTTAAATGCATATTCACAAATATGTGTTACATAAACTGGAATACATAAATTTATATATATAATGCACATTTAAGATATATCACTAGGATACATAAATTTATATATATATATATATATATATATATATATATTTGTAATCTAGCTAATTAATTCTCCATCTCTCTGCTCACATAAAGAACATGGATATCTCTTTGTCTTTCTGACATGCACATTTTCACCCAAACCTGAAATCACAAAGAGATGCAAGGATCTTTCTCCCACCTCTACCAACATCAAATTGCTTCCTAGGTCCTATTGATTCTGCATTCCAAGTATTTTTACAATCAGTCCCTTTGTTTCTATCATAATTTCTGTTAGCTCAGCTATGAAGCTTTCCTTGCCCTTCTGTGCAAACAGAGCCTGTGTTTTCCTGTTTGTTCTCATAAATTCCTAGGCTTTCTTTGTCATATTGTCTATCACAGTCTCTTGGTTTTTCTGGGTGTGTTTTTTGTTTCTCCTTTACTAGATGCAAAGAACTTGACACCACTGGCCATATCTGATATGGGACTAAATTCAGCATGGTGCCTAGTACAAGGAAATTATTTAATCATTTGTAGAATGTATTAATAAAACACACAGTACTGGGCACATGGCATTGCTTATGGTAATTAAATTGACTGAATGTTTTGACAAATGCTGTTTAAGAAAATTCATGATGTGTAATAATTTTGGTGCATTATAAAGCTAAAATTGTGCTTATTTAAAATCTCTTAGCAGGAAAAAAAGGAAAATGTTTTTTTGTTTGTTTGTTTTTTGTTTTTTGTTTTTTTATGGGGGTTAGTTGGAGCAGTAAGAAAGAGATTTGGATGAGAAGAAATGTTGCTGCATCTGTTATGGAAGAAGATAGAGTACAAAATTTCAAGTCTCAGAATCACCCAGTGTAAATGATGCCTGAGATGGCATAGCTGGGGAGAGATCTCGGAAGGTAATATATTAATGACTCTCAGGAGGATTATGGTTATGGTATTATCCTATGGACATATTCCTTCTCTGTCTCTCTTATTGGCTTCAGCCAATTTGTGTCTCCAGTTTCCAAGTTAATATAAATCCTCCTACTTAGTACTTCAAACAAATAAAGTTTCCATTTTTAGATTGGGTTCTGTAATGAAAAATGCCTGCTCATTGCAAAAACCAGATCAAATAAATTGACCACAAAAGTAAACCAAGGACGTTGTCAGTAGAACAGATACATAGATTGAAATAAATAAGGAAAGAAGGCGTAGGGTTTTGCCTTGTGCTGATGGAGGCCAGAAAGTACTGAGAAGACCAGAGTTATATTCAGAGAGTGAAGTGTTTAGGGGATTTTAGGACAGGAAGATTCATTCATTCATGCATGCATGCATGCATTGAGTTTCTGTTCTCTCTCACATTATGGTTAGCCTGGGGAAACTAGCAGTGAATCAAAGAGGTAGGATTGCTACCCTATGTGAGGTCTACAGGTATATTGAAATGAAACGTGTGTGTCAGAGGGCAGAGTGATCATTTAGAAGTTTACAAGCTCGATAAGTAGGAACTTCAGAATTTGCCTATACCCATTTTTTAATAATATAAACAAAATTGAAAACATAAATGTGTCTAGCTCATGATATGGGTTGGTAATGATACCATATAAATTATGGTGTTGACATATAATAAAAGAGAACAATTACAATAAATTTATGGGGGAATATCACATCAGAAAGCAAGGTATGTAGTAGGGTCAAATTTTAATAACAATACAAATTCTATGTTTAAAATATATGTATATGTTATCTATACACAATATATGTCTATGAATTAGAATAAATAATGTGTATTATGGCATGTGTGTTATAAAAACACTTATATGTAACTATATTTAGGAAAAAGTGTAGAAGATCACACTTCAAAATGTTGCAGTAGATGCTATTTCTGATGTTTTCCTTACTGCTTATCTGGAATTTCATTTTTTTAAAAATGAACACATCTTCATTACACAATAAATTCATCACAAAAATAAATATGCGGGTGACCTAAGAGTTTCATTAACATAGTGAGTGTAGTATTGTGCTTATAGAAATGGTCCTGCCTTCAGAAAAATTAGAAACTTCTGCAATCAGTTCGTAATAGTAACCCACAGCATTTATCCATGACATTGCTGGACAATTTTTTTAATAGAGTTTGGTTAAAAAAAGAAGAGTTTGTTGGCTTCCATTAATTTAAGTTTTAACACCTACTTCTTCCTTATTTACAAAGCATATAATTTTTCAACTTTTCCTAGAATCACACATGGAAAGTAAAAATTGCAGTGATATACCCAAAATTTGTTTGCAAGGCTACTATATGGAAGACGTGAGGAAATTCCAAAAGGACTTTGAGTTACTGAGAAGGAACTGGCTATATAAGTTCAAAGTGTTTCTTCTTATATTAGGTGGATTTAAAGGAGGAAAATATGGGTTTGGCATGCTCTCTTGAACAATTGTTCAAATGTCTTGGGTTTGGCAAAGTTAAAACTGCATTTTCCCGTTCCCTTTTTTCTCGTAATTTACAAAACCATGTACACTTCAAGGGAAATTTAATCCATATGTTCTGATTCATTTGCACTTAACTTGTCATAATGTTGTTCATGAAAGTCATCTTGTGTCCAAGAACGTTTGTGAGATTATTTTTAATAAGTCCCCTTCTCTCCCTGTTCTAAGGAGCTGCATTTTGGCATTAGGTAGCCAAATGGGAACCACAAAAGTTTGAAACTTAAAATCTATCAATTTCAAATGAATTCATACTTGGCCAAATTTTTCTCTCCTCTTTATTTGTGTGTTGTAATGGGGAAGCTAATAGCATTAAGCTAAGGACCAAGCGGTAAGGCTATACAGATTTTGTTGTTTTAAAATCAGTTCTCATGAATATTTTAAAAGCATTTTGTATTTAATAAATAGTTCTCCCAAAGAACAAGTGTGACATCTCCACAGAGAAAATATTATATTTCTATGAAGACAAATTAAAGAGCAGATGCTAGATTTATGAGAACTTTTGTCAGCTATCATTCTTTAGGCTGAAAGGCAGCCACCAGTAATGAGTCTAACACAAAGGGAGAGCGAACCAAGACTCAAGGAATAACACCTTCTAAAAGTAATAATTGCTTATCCTGCACAAGATTGGTTCCTACGTCTCTCAGATAAAGATGAAGCCATAAGGCAAGGAGAATCTTAAAATATTTGAAATCAAATTCTACTTGGGCATTTGAGTACCCTTGTCAGAGCATTTCAGATTTTTTTAATTAAATAAATTGTTAATAACTATATATTGTCATTTTTATTACCGGTGCTTCTAAGTGCTCTTCCAGCAACATAATACAAGTCTTGTGCATTGTGGTCAAACAATCCCCAGCACCCCAGGTATTTCAAGGACACATTAGGAATGGTAATGTGAAAAACAGAACGTACTGTGCACTGTTTAGGAGATTGGGATGCCATTAAAAACTCCCCAGGAACAGTGAACTAAGGCCCAATATAAGGGTAAGATTGTGAAAGCTTAAGTTTTAAACCAAACCTAAAATTTCAGCCCACATCTATTTAAATTGATGTTAGACCACCTATCCCCAGGGAGAATGGATGCCTATATTTGCTGTGCTGTGAACTATTTTAGAGCAGAAACATTGCCTATTCTCCAGTGAATGTTTATGTGCACATCTGGCTATATGCAGAAAACTAATGTAATTAATGGACTATGTAACATAAATTACTGTATTTGAAATATCACTCTTTGATTATGGGTGAGTGAGTTTGTGGTTTCGAAATTAGGGTCTCAACAAGACACACGTACATTCACAAACACACATACCCCATTCCACAAACCACCAACTCCAGTAATAAGTAAGGAATTTAGGCCCTTGGACCAGCTTGAGGCTGTTGATTTATTTCATTTGGTCTGTCAGACACGTTTCTAAAGGGAGAAACTTATCATGTAGCATTTGAGCATATTTTCAAAATATTATAGTAACTAGTAATTACAAGAAAGGTAACATTACTATATACTTCATCATTTATATAAACAAGTCAGTTTTATGGATGGAATAGTTTCTCATCTAGCAATTAATCTTCAGATAACTTTGCATGACCATTATTCATTCAACTAATCTACCTATCTATCATCTATCTATCTATCTATCTATCTACCTATCTATCATCAACTTATTATCTTTTTTAGGGGAGTACCAATATTGTGCCAAGAATATTATTGAAATTTTGGGTGGAAATGGGACAGGATTTATTCACAAACTAAACTATGCCAGTCTTGAAATTATGCTTGTAACTCATTCTCTGAGTGCTCCAATTGAACTATGTTTGGAGCATCGAATGCCTCAACAGGTTAAGAACTGAATTTGTCCTGGAATCAAGAAAGAGGCTTCATAGAGGAGACATTATTTGAGTGTGGTGATTTTATTTCATTTTTGGGGTCACTGATTCCATGATGGAAAAATGGTGTCTTATTCTCTCATAGGGGATTGTTTTGAGTTAGATTACCCAGTCCCTGTATTTGCTGCACCCTTGGAGTCTGACTTATTTTCTGCTACATGATACTAGAAAGAGATTACCTTCAAGAAAATTTCATTCTCTTGGCCTTGGGGACTGAAAAGAATCCAAAAGCAATGTCCAACTAAAGTATACTTCCTTTTTTCTTCTAGACACCTAAGATATAGGGATCTCTCCATTATCCAGCAGATTTCCTGAGTACCCACGAGACTGAATGAGCGTAACTGTACATGAAACAAGTTATTGCAAGGCTGTCTTTGGCTAGAGTCCATTCCTAGAGGATCAGAAAGAAAAGGGTTATCCCCATGCTATAAACACATACATATTTAAAGGTATCCATTCCTTTATTTAAATGTTCAAAAATAAATTTAAATTATCGTATATTTGGTGATATGCTAGAATTAAAGATAAAAAGATAAACCTTCTATAAGTTCCTGTCCCCTGGCTCATTCATTATTTTTATATGTACCATTTAAACATTATTTTCAGTTTCATATCAGTAAATTATGCTGAGAAAAAAATGGTTCCAGACTTCATTTTTTACCAAATGATATATTTTACCATGTATTTCAAAATATTCATTGTGAAGCATGTTGTCTTGCAGGTAGATGCTTATATTTTCTGAATAATCTAAAAAATTCCTTCGGGCAGCCCAGGTGGCTCAGCGGTTTAGCGCCGCCTTCAGCCCAGGCTGTGATCCAGGAGACCCGGGATCGATGGAGGCCCACGTCGGGCTCCCTGCATGGGGCCTGCTTCTCCCTCTGCCTGTGTCTCTGCCTCTCTCTCTCTCTCTCTCTCTTTCTCTCTCTGTCTTTGTCTCTCATGAATAAATAAATAAAATCTTTTAAAAAGTATCTTTTAAAAAATAAATAAAATAAAAAATAAAAAATCCCTTCTACTCAAGGCTGAATTTTAGAGAGTTTGGTGTAAAATATCATGTTGATTATGAGAATTGACAAAAGGTTTTCAGTATCTATTACAGATAGTCTACAACTGTGTTCATCAAGGCATTATTTTACGTCAATGGAATTATTAGTCTAAAATGCATATGAAAAATCTTTCAATTAATCACTACTTCTTTGGGACCTCTACTTGCTTCATGAATTTTTCTTCTGTAGGAATTTTCACACTGCATTATTGCGAATCCTTTGTGCGTCTTTTTCAAACCAGCTAGACTGTGAAGATGAGTGTTCTAGCTCCACTTTCCCACTGCTTGGTGTAGAGTCCAACACATATGTAAATTCACTAAATCTTGTTAGAACTAGTATATTGGCTTGTGTCCTGGATTTCATCTGACACTGGCATTAACACTCTCTTGAACTCTTCCTCATCATCCTACCCTGAAAGTAAAAATGCACATTCAAAATTAGTGACATTCTAGAAGAAGGTCTATAGTTTCCACATTTTGTTTTAACAGTTTCAAATTTAAGTCCCTATTTGCTCGATGTTTGAAATCAATTTGAACATACTCGTAGTAAAAAAACCCATCAATAAATTCCATATACTTCTGGTCTTTGCACAGTGGGTGGGTGGTTTTCATACTCTGCTGTTATATGTTAGTGGATGGGCTAAAGATAGAATCTTGCTATTAACTTTGAATAGCGAGACTTATGGTAACTTTAGCCCACAGTTAAAAGACATTTAAACTTTGTGCATGGGTGTGTGTATGTGTGCACATGCAAAGGAACTGTGCCCACTACACAACTGCACGTGTAATTCAAGTTCTATGATTTCAATATGAGTTATAGGACTATGACACTATAAGAATATTTATGGCTAACAGCTTTTGGTGATTTTTTTTTTCTGCTAAAATGTGTTTGCTTGTTCAAATTCCTTTCCAGTGAAGAATAGGGTTATAAATGTAAAGGCAAGGAAATGGAACTAGTGATAAAATAAGGTTAGAGAGAAAAGAGTTAGAGAGAAATTGGCATTAGGTCTTTTAAAAAACAGGGTTGTGTGTTTATTAATTAACATAAAAAAGAGATGAGGGTTTTAGACGATAATTGGATCAAGTTGGAAGTTTTTAAAATGTTACTGAAGACAGCTATGAGCTATTTTATTTCTTTTTTATAGTTCTGCCTGACTTATCAGATTTTACATTCATTATTTATCATAAAATATTGTTAAATCTAAGATCTGGTAAATTAGTTAAAGCACTTGCCTCTGAGAGAGCCTGCATATGTGGGAAATCAGATAGAAATTAACGGAAGTATATACTTTGAGGGTACACGAAATAAAGCTAGGGGGTGCATGTTGAAAGAAAAGATCTTAATGGAAACCCAAATGCCATTTAAATTTGCCATTTACTAATAATACGTACCTAATTTTATTAAAAGTACAGATGATACCTGAAAAGGGTTGTAGGACTTTTAATATATACATTTAAATTGAGGGTTGGTACTAGGTAATTATAGAAAGGTAATGAAGCAAACTGTGAATGCTAGATCCTTGAGTGCATTCATGTATCCCTGCATCTAGAACAGTGCCTGGTGCATCATAGCATTCAACAAAGAATTAGTGATTGATAGGTTCCAAATTGCATTAGGACTAGAGAGTGCTTGACCATTAACTACCATGCAAAATTACTGAGAATGTATATAATTTTATATATTTCTGTAATCTTTTTAATTCCTGCAAAGACAAGATAATTACAATAGATTTTATACAACTCTGTTTTGTTTCTCTCCTTTTATTGCTTCAGTACTTTCCACTGGCTATAAAAAAAATACTCCATGAACACAAAAAGTTAGATAACGCCAGTGAGTACTCTTTAGGACAATACTGTCCGATTACAATTTCAATATTAATGGAAAAGTTCTATAAACTGTTTTGTCCAATAACGTAGCCATTGGCCACATGTGGCTACTGTACTTGAAATGTGGCTAGTGCAACTAAGGATGTACGTTGTTAATAGTCATCTGTGTCTGAGGCTGTGCCATCAGTAGAGTTTTAAACACCTTCTGGAAATTTGATTTTACTGCCATATTTTTTGAGCCCAGTAAGGACATTATCTTTCTCTTCTCCTTTAATTCTACATTGGTAAATGTAAAGAAGATGATTTGTTAAAACTATTTGTGTATAATCTGATTATACTATATTTCAAGAAAGTGAGGTTTTTCTCATTCACTGCTTTTAGTACTCCTTCTATTTATATCTTACAAAAATACATTATTTTAAATATGCAGGCAGATATAAGGAGTAGAAAGGATCATAACAGTTATGTCCACCATTACTTATGTTTATTTTTTCCAATAGATTTTAGTTATTGAGGACATAGACACTTTTGATTTTTTTATTACTTAAAATCTTCAGGTTTTCAAAAACAGTCATGATAAGTAATTACTTCAGTAATTCATAAACCAGGTTTTTCTTTCACATTTAATGGAAGATTTGGTTTTAGAAAAGAGCTTTGCAAAAAGTTTAAAAAATAAAAAAGGCAGGCTTTTATATCTAATGTTCTATTAATCCTATTATGCTGTACTTATCACTCTGTTCTTATGAGAAACTTTATGACTGCCATTGCTATAGCCAATTGCATTTTTAGAGCAAAAGGAAACCATAATAAGGAAATAAGACTTGTTATAAACTGTCATTTTTCACTGGACAGACTTAATTGTTACTAGCCACAATAAACAGAATGCATTGTCGAATGTTATTGGCCAGCTTCTCCTAGAATTTCATTCACTGGATGGCAAGAATATCATCTTGGACAGAGAACCTTAAACACTTTTACATGTATAAGCACAATGCACTGCCAAGAACACTAGGGTATCTTTCTATTTTTATTAGCCTGGCTTCTCTAACAAGTCCCCATAAATTCTGTGCCTTTCCAGGGCCACAAAGAACTGGGAAATAGATTACTTTCAGGGTTCGTGTATCTTTATGCAGGTTTTCGTGGAGCAGCTGGACAATGATTCTTGATTGGGGCCCATAGTGTAGCAACAGCAGAGATGATATTATAAAGAGTCAATTTACTATTCAGTGTATAGCTTTCAGTAAATTGGACCTATTTTCTGGAGATAAAACTGATTACTTGGAAAGCCAAATAAGGATTTTTTTTTTCTCCCTAATGTGTTGATGTGTGTGGGATTTCTTTGTATTTTGAGGAGATTTGGGGTTGTTTCTATTCTAAGCAATATTTGCACAAATATATTCAGCCCTTTTTCTTGATTTTTTGAACATAACATGTTAATAGTTGCTACAGAAAAGGTAAAGAACCACAGTTCTGGATAGCTTATTCAACTACCATTTTGATGTAATAATGACTATAAATAATTCTAATATATAAAGCCTTATTGATGAAAATCCTGTTCAGTTTTATTCCAGAAAAAAAGCATTTACAAAAGCATTTACAAACCTTTGATAAGATTTTATAGGTTTTCTGATTTTTTTGTCAAATGGAAGTCAATGAATTTTTTCCTTATCAAATTCATTTCTTACATTGTTTCATGGTTATTACTTAAAGATCCAAATGGATTCTAAATTATAGATACCAAAGTCCTTTGGGGGTAAGGATAGAGTAAGAGAGTTGAGTGACAAGAAGGGTAAAGAAAGAAGAGAGAAAGGAAAAATCTCATAGCAATGTATTGTGTATGCTTCATAAGCAGAATAATCCTTTCTAATATTGAGCTCCTTTAAAAATATAATAGCATTCATTGAAACATGGCACTTACTAGATTAAAGATCTAAATGACTCAGTCTTTTTTGCTGCTTAGGTCTTGATGATTAGTAAAAGTATAAGTTTTATCAATTAACTGAGATTATAATAAATGGGAAATTCATGAACCTCATCTATATAGCCTTAGACCAAAAGCCCTCATAGAAGAAGATCATACTTACCATTTTTCATCCCTCTAATTCCCCAAAGACTCATCAAGCCTGTCCTAGGCTGCCTGTTGCCGTACACAAAAACTTGTAAATGTCTGTGTCCTTTCTACTCTGCCTGCTAGGAAGTGCTTAGTGGTGGTTCTCAGCCTTCTCTCCCACCTGGGGTTAACCTTGAATCAATTTTACACCAAAAGGATGAAGAGGTCCCAGGCTGTTAATCCACTCCTGGGTCTGGTCATTGTCTCTTTTATAGGACATGCGGTATTTTCTTAACATTATCAGACAATTCCTTTTTTTTTTTTTTTTTTACATTATCGGACAATTCCTAATTTGATTTTCTATTCTTGGAAAAGTTGGCTGTGTTGTGAAAAAATATTTATGAAAACAAAAGTTTATAAGAAATAAGTATTTGAAAATGTATTTTCTATGTGCATTATCCATGCAGTTTATTAACATTTCACATCCCGCTAAAGATCTTAAAAGAGGCTTACCAACAAACAGAAAAAGAATAACTTGTGGTACAAGATAGCAAATATTTTGGATTCGAAACAATTCTATAGATGGGGAAATATTAGGGAAAACAGGGAAAAGTTATATTTCCTGATGACAAATAAGCAAACAGAAATAAGAAAAAATGAATACATTGCCTTTCTATATCGCTTGAGTGAAAGAACCACATTTGTCCTGATACGGTTGAAATGGTGCGGTGATTATCGGGCGGGTGAATCAAAAGTATTCCATCACTAAATTTTACTTTTGGAAGAAAAGACTAGAGAAAAACATACAAGTGATGGAAATTTCAATGTGATAACAGGAAATGCGTGATGATCAGTGTTAAGTACATTAACATACTTAAAAAAAAAATCCATTCCTGTTTTGTATGTTATCTCTTGCTTCCTTGACAAGAACCTTGCCTCATCCATCCCTACATGTCCTTCCCGCATCTCCTTCCTTTGCCTTTCTTCACCCTGCTTGTCTTTCCTGAGCCATAAACCAAGCCTCTGAGTAACAGAACCTGGATTCCCACTGATTTCTGCAGAAGTAGAAGAGATGCCTAATGTGCTTGGATCAGGAATTCTCTTCTCATTACTAAGTCTGACCTAGTCTTCAATTCCCTCTTCCTCAGAATTATCACCTCTACATTATATTCCATGAATTATTCCCAACTTTCAAACTACTTTTAGTTTCTTGCTTCTCAAGCTTAGCTTTCTCCTGCCACGGGGCTTTAGTGTGTGAATCAGATCATTAAAAGTTTTGAAAGCTTCTCTCTCCATAAGGTAGGCGAGGACCAACCAAAAATTTTTCTGATTTATAATGGAAAATTGATAAGATCGTAGTGTTATTAATATTAATCCTTTCGTGTTATGGCATTACCGGGGTTTCTGTTGGTAAACTCTTCAGAGGTCTGTATCCATTATTCCTGGTATTGGACTATTGTTTTCCATGGTGTTTGTGTAATTCTGTTCTTACGGATGTTACAAATAATTCTATATTTGATGTTTTTGCCTTTAGTGGGTGCTCAGAACAATTCTTCCGTAACAATATTTTATAACTTTTTTAGTCAGTCATAAGTTGCAATAATTTCCTACTTCATTAAGTATCTTCTCATAACAGTTTGTTTCCATATTAATCAATTATATTTACAATTTAAATTACTTAATTGATTTCCAACTGCTGAGCTCAAGGTATTGCAAGACTTTCTAAAACAACAGCGTAGTAATTAATATTATTTCATGTATTTTATGTACCTTTCAATGTATCTCTAAATATTCTCAAAAATTTAAGAAAAAAATCACCCTAAAAAAGGGTATAAATATACCCCTCGGGACATATACTGCAAAATTACAATCCACAAAGGCTATAAAACATATATGCACATCAATGTGTCTAGCACCTGTCTTTTTTGCATCCTAAAAAACATAAAGAATTAAACTTTAAAAAATTCTTTTGACAACTTCAGAAAGAAAATATTTGCCTTTAATAGTATTCAAATATTTGTTGCTAAGTTTCTTTTTCTGTCTTGCCTATTAATATCCATTGTCTATTTTCAGTTGACATGTTTATTTAGTTTTATTAACTCAGAAGAGTTAGTCTATACAGCATGACTATTAACCACCTCTTTGCCATTTTTCCTTAGTATTGTCCAAGTTTATTTGACTTCAAAATTTATTTTGATACTTTCTGAAGTAATAAAAATGTACACTTTTAAGTGAAAATTTTTAGCCCTTAGATTTTTTTCAGTAAATAGTTCTTATACTGATATTAAACATTGTTCTGTACTTTTTAAAATCTTTCCTAAAATTTAATTTTGATATATGTGAATATAATTAATTTTGTAAGATTAATATAATTAATTGTATAAGATTCACGTGTTTGCTAATTTAAAAACACTTAATAAAAAGTCAAAACACAAGTAAATTATATTATCCTGACTGATTTGCATTTCATATTTATAATATAAAAGATATTACCAATATTAGAAAAATATAATCTTTCAAAATTTGTAGCATTTTAATAGCTGCTATGTCAAGGCAAGGCATAACAGGCCTTTTAGTGCTTTCTTAGCTACTCTTGCATGATTACCATTTAAAGAGAATTTTAGGATACTTTTGGCTAAATTGACCAATTTCCATTTCAAATATTTATTTTTAAGTTATTTGATATGTGTTCTATGTTCATTTTACAAACTAATCAGATAACAGATATTTTTAAGTGCCTTTGATGATGGTGATGTAAAATCTAGTGTCATCACAGAATATTGGGTCACTTGATATTGCTGATGAAAATCATTAAATATAGTAAAATTTAAAAAAAAAACTACTGATACATTGAAATGTGCCATATAGTATTGCTGTGTAGAAGCAGCTCACAAGACATCAGATTCTGTCATTTGAAATATTGGCTTTTGCAACTTTGGACTAAATTTCTGTATGTTAGATCATCATTTATATGGTACATGACACTATAACTCCTAGGGTTGGCTACTCAAAGGCCAGTCACATGGCCCTCCACAGATATATATTCTTTAGAGGTCACTTGTATTCTGTTACATGTAAATGCTACTTAACCACAATATACTATTCTTTTATTATAACGCTGCTAAATTTTTCGGGTGTTTTATTTAGAATTTTGGCATTTATATCTATTCATAGTGTAGGTCTATGTGCTAGTTTCATGGCACATGTTACATATGGCAGATACTCTATCGAAAGAGAAAATGCTGCACGGAGTATGGTCAGCTACCAGCCTTCAGCTGCAGTACCTTTGCTTCTCCCTGCAGCATTCACACCATAGCCATATTCTCTTTTAGGCAACTCGGCCAATGACCATGGATACCACAGTTACTAAGCCTTGGCCATATCAACCCAATTGTCTTTTATAGGCATTCTTCATGTTGGAACTGCCAACTGAGCTGGACAAAACTTTCTTGGGCTTACACTACCTTGAGAATCTTTCTCTTCAATCCTTCTCTGATCCCTGTCTTCTTTTATATGTATAATGCAGGCATCCTAGTCCGAAGGGTTGCCCTGTCTATCCTTGCTCCCTCTTCTCTTTCATAGATGTTTCCCCAATTAATATCTGACGCTCAATGGTAGCTGCCTCCCATGGGGCCGAACAGGCAGTCTACGAGTTTCCTTATTCTATTCCTTGATCAAGAACATTTATTAATGTTATGCTGGTTTTATTAAATAAATTTGGTAGCTTTCCATCTTTTTAATGCTTTTAAATAACTTCTATAGCATGAAAATCATATTTTCCTTGAGATTTTAAGAAATAGATACCTTAAAACCTTTTGGGTTTTGTGAATTTTGTTGATTGTTTTTTGAGAATTTGTTTTCCTTTTTTTCATCATTATAGAATTTTGAAGGCTTCAGTTTTCTTGGATCAATTTTGAAGGTTTATGTTTAGCTAGAAAATTACTCATTTCCTCAGGATTTTTTGCTTATTCCATAATTTATGATTTTCAGAGAATTTAGTTATGTATACTTATTTCTAATCTTGCATATATTCTGATTTGTGTTATTTTTTTTTAAGATTTTATTTATTTATTCATAAGAAACACAGAGAGGGAGGCAGAGACATAGGTAGAGGGAGAAGCAGGCTCCCTGTGGGGAGCCCAATGCGAGACTCAATCCCAGGACTCCAGGATCACGCCCTGAGCCGAAGACAGAGTCTCAACCACTGAGCCACCCAGATGTCCCTAATTTGTTTACTTGATTTAAGTTGTGATACACTTGATTTTTAATGCTTCAATTCAATTTCAACTTTTAAATTTACTTTTCTCTTTCCTAGAGTTTTCTTTATTTTTGCCTTATTTCTGTACTATTGTGTATAAAGGTAAAACCATGAGATAATATGAATTACATTTTTGCTTCAGAGCAAGGAGAGCCCAAGAATTCTCTAAATAGTGGAAAGGATAGAACCTGATGAATGAATCCATCTTAGGAAGATCTGTGTCCAAATTCTATGGAGAGCACATAAGACAGGAAAGAAGATTCAAGACATAAAACCGGAATTCAGAAAGTTGGGAAGAAACAAGGGAAATCAGCTTTTGAGATTGATTTTCAACAAAGGCTACTATTTCACAAGAATTAGATAATAATAAATACAGCAAAAACCATGCCAATTCTGTTTTTTAATTGATTCTTTTTAGTTCATATAATAATAACATCATTTAGCATGTTCTTAATTCATTGTCATAATCTCAAATGTATTTAGTTCATTTAGCCTGTTCTAGAAGACAACATTCTTTCACTTATTCATGGGATCAAATAGTAAATTATTTTATTTATCTTCTGCTTTCTGAAGAAAAATCTATATAACTTATGTGGGAAGATTTAAGAAAAGTAAATGCTGTGAACTGGAAAATTTTATTATGCTTTTCTGCAAGTATTTTATAATCAAACAGAATGCATATTTAATGCTACAATAATTTTACTGTAAAGGAATTTATTTCTTTTGTGTTTGTTCTACAAATAGGCTTATTTTTAAAATACAACTTCTGTAAAAATGTAAGAAGGCTAAAAAATACTGACATTCATCTCATGAAGACAGAGACATCCTGTCACTATTTTGGTTTATACATCAGAGAAGTAGGAGTGGAAATAATTATTCCAGAGCAACAGCTCACCCTTAGCTGGCCTGTGTATTCAAGCTGACTGAAACTTTTGAAGCGATTTCAAACTGAGTCACATTGGGAGATTCTTTGAGTTTCCTTGTCCTCCTGGATGCCATTTTCCTTTCATTTCACTTTTGTTTCTTTATCTGTGCATTTTAATCCATTTGTGAATATTCCCATATTCTCTTTGTGCTAGATGCTTTCTCTCTCTTTTTTTTTTCAAGCAAAAAACTGTATATATATATATATATATATATATATATATATACACACACACACACATATATATGCAATATAGAAATATATATATATATATATATATATATAGCTAATTTTTAGCACAAATCTTTCCTGATGCCTCTGCTTAGATAAAGCATATATTAAGGAATATTTACATTTTGCAATACTATTCAACAATTTCATTGTTTCAGATATTATTTTAGGAGCAACAAGTACCTTCTAGGTGTATGACAGTGCCTTGAGATGGGAGGTTTTATAGTGAATAGACAAGGGCTAGAATCTCTCTAGTCCCACTTACTAGCTGTGTGACCTACAGCAAGCACTTCAAAATTGTTAAACTTCACTTTACATGTATAGGAAACAGAGGTGATAATGACATATTATCTATAGATGTTTCTGAGAATTAAAAGACAGAATACAAGTAAAGGACTAGCACGTTTTTTCCCAAAAAGAGACAATTCCCAATAAATTTTAGCTATCACTGTTATTAATACTCATTTTTAAAATGAAGAAATAGATTAATAGATACAAGTAATTTACCAAAGTTTATAACACTGGTGAGGTTTTTATCTGGGTCTGAGTCTTTCTTAGCCATTGGAAACAAGAGAACTTCTCATTCTCTAAATCCTATCAGTAATTCCTGGATGAGCAACATAAGGAATGTGGCATAATAAGGTGGTATGATGATCTGGGTTCTTGAAAACTGAGTTTCCATGAAGAAAATTTGTATTAATATTTGCTAGTATATCTTGTGTGTTTGGAAACAAGAATTGTAACACTTCATATTTCTGAAAAATCATATGAGAATCATTATAGATCCTGAATCTGTACAGATCCTGGACAGATGCCATAAAAGAAGGTTCGAAACATGTTCAGTGGATTTGGGAATTGCAAGCTCACAGGTAACTTTTATGAAAGCATCTTTGGTACAATGGCACGGAAGCAAATTGAAGTGAGTTCAGTTATTAATGAGAGATGAAGTGGAGGCTAAGAACATACACAGTTCTTTCAACAGGCTCAATGGTGACTAGAAGGAGAGTTTAACTTGAGAAAATTAAGTTTATTATTTATAACATACTCAGCGAAGTACGTGTGGATTTTTCTTATCCAAAAAACACAGTGGACATGTGGCTATTACTTGGGTACAGTGACTCTTTATGGGCAATTATTCATAAGGCTCACCAAATGAAGGACAAAGAGAGAGAGAGAGAGAGAGAGAGAGAGAGAGGGAGAGAGAGAGAGAGATCTTGTATTTCTTCTTTATTTCAAAATCATAACCTGCCAACACACTTCTAATTCTGAAGAAGTGAATAAGAAGGAGGCTAATCCAATGCAAACTTTCTTCAGACTTGTCATTTTTAAAATTAATCATTATAATCAATTTTGTCACATTAGTAAAAATGTAATATGCTTTTCCATATAACTTATAAGTTATATGTGATTTATAATTTGTTATAGGAGAGGGATAAAGGATTTTTGTTAGCTCTGTTTTCTTTAATCATTTCTTCATTTACGGAGTCTGTATTTTACTCTGGCTGAAAGTGATATAGTTTAGTTGGGATGCAAGGCAACCCAGGAACACTGGGAAGAGTATGGTATTACACACCAGAAAAAGAGGAATTTTGATCAAATAGCTTACACAGAAGCTGTTTCTTTACTCCAAACGTGTTTTTTTTTTTTGAAAATTGTCTTGGTGCTGTGGGTGGGAGGATAAATAGTCCTACTATTTTATTGCTATGCTATCAAACTTCTTTTAAATTTTTTATTAACGTGGTTTGGTTTTATGTCTAATAGAAGAGTCACATCCTGTACAAAATGGCATTAATGAAAAGGTCTCATTTTTTTCTTGCAATATACCACTGTCGATTTTAACTACTTCTACTCATATCCTTGTCAACTTATAGGGATGGTACCCCTTGAAGCCTTGGAATGCACTGTAAATCTCTCCAAAGTCTAGTTTCACTCATGGCATAATTCAGTGTTTTCCCTGGAATCAGAGAGAATGGTATATTGAACTAAACCCCAAATAACTAGCATTATGTCAATATTGGGAAATTAGAAAAGACATCATTTTTCTTATTACCAGCTATTTGGTGATACTAAATTTTCACGTGAATAATTAGTTCTAATTGAATTGGGACTCCATGCGCCCTCTATTGGATTCTACTAAAATTTGTAAAAGTCTCCAAAATTTGTTATATTTCTGATCAACCTTCTTTCCTGGGTAGGGAAACCCTGGGTAGGGAAAACTATACCAATTCCCAATAAACACTCGTTCCATTTTTGTCTAGCTTAAAATATTTTCTTTCAGGTGAGTACTCAAGGATTTCCCCTTCTGCTTCTACCTTTTCAGAAAAGAGAAAAGCAGGCAAATCCTCTAGGTGTCAGTAGACTGGTATAGTAGACATGTTGTACCTCAGACCCTTACATAATCTTCCAGGGATCTACATGCTTGTCCTGAACAACTGAGTCTTCTTTCCTTAAATGGCCCCTAATATGGATCTCTTTAGTACCATCAATCCTTTGAGGTTGGCTCCAATATCCAGTCTTTTGTTTTCTTCTTCTTTTGCTTCTCTCTGTCATCTCTCCCTATTCCCACCCTGTGACGAGGCAACACCATTGGCTCTTACAGAATTCAGCACTTAGAGATTTCTATGTTGTAGAAATAAGCCTGGGAAATGGGAGACCCTAATTCAGGCCATGAACCTGGGCACCATACTTAGTTATTTCTGCTCCTTAGCAAAGGCACCATACTGGACACACAGGAGCTCTCTAAGTTGTGTATGATCCTTTTAGGTTGAGTCTGGGATTCCCATGTTTGGATAATCTTACCAACATTCTCACCATTATCAATCTAAGATTGAGAAGTGAGGATCCAGAAGAGTAAGGACTCCTGCAGAGTAAGGAGTCCTACACCTAACTTCTGGCCTTTCTCATCCTTTCTTCTTTCTTCTCCTTTCTTCACTGCTCATTTACTCCATAATCCACCAGTAATGTTTACCTCTTTCTGATATGAAACAACCCCCCAAAGATGCCTTTCATACACACACAATCAACATTCTCACAAAACATTGCCTACCTCTTAAAAAAAGTCTGGCTTTCATTACTATTATTTACTATTCATTTCATTTAAAATATGCTCATTAGAGACTCAAAACCAAAAATGTGTTATGTTTGTTGTTTTATTTTGTTCTCCTCTCTGGGGTAATCCATCTCAATCTCTCAAACTAGTTTTGTAGTAGAAAAACTAGGGCAAAAATAATACCAAGTCACTGAGAAGAGAAATAAACCCAGGGGTGTTTCTAATTATTGTCCCACTATATAGTAGTTTTAATATTATTTGTCTTAACTTGAACAATTTATCTAGGCCACTTGAACAATGTATCATTTTCACCTACTTGTATTTAACAATTTAATGGTGTTGACCAAGGCAAAAAATAGGATATGCAAATAGAACTGCAGGCATGAAACCGATCTAGTATTTTTTCTGCTTTGAACGTTATCCTAAATTCTGGATTATTCAATAAGTTATGAATATATCTTTTAGAGAGAAAGATGAATTGGCTTTTGATAATATTGACTCATAAGGGAAAATTATATTCATTTAAAACCAAAATATCTCTAAGTAAAAGTTTTTGTTTTTGTTTTTCAGGCCAAGGCACTGTCAGATTGTCAAATGTGTGTCAGAAATATGTCTTTTATTATTTATAAAAATACACTCAGTCATCATTGCTTGAGGATCCCAGACTTAGTGAACTTACATGATTACTTGTAGATTTTTATCTGAAATAGTTTTTCTTGTAGAAAAGACAACTCCAAATGTTATGCTTTCTTGTCTTAGAAGAAATTAACCTCTTCTGTACCTATGTTCTTTCACTATGTTCTGACTATAGAAATCTCCATTTCTTAAATTCTCTTTTGAATATCTCTATTTTAATCACTAAATGATTATCTCAAGAAAATATTTAAACATGCTCTATTATATTTGCTTAGGAATAAATTTTCTTAATTTTTGAAAAATAAACTTAATTACACAGATGATTCTTGTTATTTGTTATTATTCTATTCTACAAAGTTGCCATGAGCACTGACCTAGCCAACCATATCTCCTAGGAGAAATATGGGTAAGGTTCCTTGTGAACTTCTCATCAAAATATTTTCATCAACCAATCAATACATAACTCTGTCTTATTTGCATTTTCTGTTTAAAGACATCTTATTGAATATATATTATTGATTAACATTGAATTCATGCCAACAGAACTATAACTCTTGGCTGAGAGAAATTTATCTAATAGATGTATTATCTCTGTGAGGCACAACACAGATTTCTTTTGCTAGAGATACCAGTCAGCACTTCAGCACCAGTACTAGAAGCCATTTTAAACAGTGAAATCACCAACAAAAAGCACAAAAATGCAAAAAACGTGGCATTAAATAGACCATGAAAAGAATATTTGTTTATAGCGTGAAAGTTCAGACAAGACAGAGAATCTCCTTGTTTGACCTCAACTGGGAATGTGTGCCACAAGGAACTCAAATTTGCTTCTCAAGGCATGTCTGTGAATGACCACAGAAGCAACAGGAGTATTGATTTTGGGTTTACAAATGAATTTTAGCAAGTAGATGAGTTCACAAATACAGAATCCATAAATAATGAAGATGAGCTGTACGTGCATATACACATATAAACTAATAACTATCACATTCAATGAAATTATCACATTTATTCTGAAAGAACAAAAGTAACAAAAAATTTTTTTAAAGCTTATAAACAATATCTCCAACCAAAAGAAGATAAAAGGAATACTTATGTTAGGATGATTTTTTACTTTTTAAATCTGTTTCAAAAACATCCACCTCTAAATGACAAGATATAAACATTTTTCCCTCCTGTTTATTTTAATAAGATACAACTACCTATGAAATGAATAATGCAGTTCTCTGAGTCATTTTATGAACATGATCCTCAAATTAAGTAAGCTGAGTGGTGCTGGTGTATAATACAAATAGAAATGTTTTGGCTTTCTTGGTATGAGTTTGAAGTATTATTTTTCTGAGGAGTAGAATTATTCTGTTTTTGAAATTGACTAAAACACGAATATAAAAGTAAGGTATGTTTTGTAACATATTTCTTACATTCAGAGTCATTTTCAAAAAACACATCTTTTTGCAGCTATTAAACTCATGAACTACCAATATTATCCTAATCATTTCTTGAGAACTTTTATACAACTGAAGAAATTTATTAAAGCCTTATGATGTCTTCAAATTTGAAGAGCCATTTTAGATTTCAATCATCTCACTTCTTTTCTGTGTCACTAAACTGTCCTGTTTCCTGATATTCTTCTCTTATATTTTTTTGCTGGACATTATTAGCTAATCTCAAATTTCCAAGCATGTCATCCCAATGTTGTTGTTGAAAACCGACCTCCTTGCTTCAGAGCCAAAACATAATGTGAAGACAGAGTTTCGGATAAAGAAAAGCATTAGCTTTATTGCTTTGTGGGACAAGAGGCAGCAGCAGACTATGGCCTTCAAAAAACAGGGAGCCTCCCTAGAGAGGAGAGGCTTGGAGGAGGGGGTTACAAGGAAATACAGAATCTAGCTGGTTTTGACACAAATTGTGTACTTGCTGCCAGCCTCATTTGTTTTCTCTTTAAGTTGGTACCAGGTTCCAGAAGCAAAAGGCTGAGAAGGGAGGAGGGAAGGTTTGCCAAAGTGAGGGAGAAGGTTACTTTATTTTATTTTTTAAGGATTTTATTTATTTATTTGAGAAAGAGAGAGCGAAAGAAAACACAGTGGAGGGGAGGGGCAAAGGGAGAGGGAGAAGTAGGCTCCTGGCTAGCAGGGAACCCAATGCAGATCCCAATGCTGGGCTTGATCCCAGGAACCCAGTATCATGACCTGAGCTGAAGGCAGGAACCCAACCAACCAACCCAGCCACCCAGGGACCTCAGATTACTTTAAAATGTAGCTTTGCTGAAGCTTTAGTGCAGCCATTTTGATTTTTGTTCCCCTTGACACTTCTAAATCTGTTACAATTTTACTCAAATTTGATCATTTTTTTTGAAAATCCCCCATAAATATTTTCTATATTTTAGAATTATTTCTTTGGTTCTGACCATATTACAATCTCATTTACTTACATTTCCTGAACTTATAACTTCGAGTGCCCAGGATCCAGTCCTTGACCCATTGTCTTCCCTGCCCATGCATATTCTCTTGGTGACCGACCCTATTTTGGCTGAAATACCATCTTTATTGTTGACTTCTCTTTTAAACTCCAGACCCCAAAATAAATCTGCCTAGTTAACATATGTAATTAATGTGTATTAGATACTTTAGCTATAACTTGTCCAAAACTGATCTCTAGCCTTCCCTTCCTGAAGGGTTCTGCATTTCAATTAATGGGAATTTCACTCTTCCTGTTGCTCTTGCCAAAAGCCATGAAATGATCCTGGATGTTTCTCTTTTGTTCTCAGATCCCAGAGTAAATCCATCACCCAATGTCACATCTAACTTCAAAATATTTTCAGAATCTAATCTCTCTTTACTAGCTACATTGCTAACACCAAGGCTCAATCTTGTCTGCATCATTCTAATAGCTTCCTGACTGCTCTTTCTACTTGCTATCTTTTCTCTGGTCTGTTTTCAGCAAGGCAGCTAGAATCATCTTACTCCATAATCATATCACTTCTCTATTCAGAATTTTCTAGCCATTATAATGGCCTAAAAGAGATACATGATCTACTTTCCCTGACTTACTTTTCTTACTCCTCTTTCATTCTGCTCCAACCATACAGATTTCCTTGTTGTATGTGCCAGCAACAGACAGCTTGAGGCCTAACTTACTCCTGCACCCCTGAAGTCTTCTTTTTTCCTTTCTTAAAATTTTATTTTTAAGTATTCTCTATATCCAGTATAGGGCTCGAACTTACCTCAGAGATCAAGAGTTGTAGGCTTCACCCACCTGAATAAGCCAGGTGCCCCAACCCTTGAAGTCTTTAATTAAGTGAAAACTTCCCGGTGAAAAATTCCAGGTTGAGCCTATGTCAAATTGCAAAAAGATTCCCACATTCCTATCCCCTATCCATACTTTATTTTTTTCTTTACTGCCCTAGCCATCATCTAAATTTATGGATTGATGGAAGATGATAGATAGATAGATAGATAGATAGATAGATAGATAGATATAATAAGTAGATATATTTATCTGCCTTTTTCCCTTCTAGAATGTAAAATCCTTGAGGGGAGGGATTTTTGCCTATCTTTTTCCATGACCAAATCTCCAATTTTGAGAACAGTATTTTTATACTATGCTTTGAATAAATTTGTTGAGTGAATGAATTAATAAATGAATACTTGGCAAATGTCAAGAAAAATACCACTTATTTTGCATCTTATTTTCAATATTCTTTTATCATATTCTAAAAAAGGAAATATTGTGTGTGTGTGTGTGTGTGTGTGTGTGTGTGTGTGTGTGAAATGTGAAGACTTTATTCTAAAGAGCAGTTTTAGGTTCACAACAAAATTAGGAGGAAGGAAGAGGGATTTACTACATACCCCCTGCTCTCACAATGCATAGCCTCCCTCATAATCCACATCCCCAGAGTGGAGAGTGGAACATTTGTCACAATTGATAAACCTACATTGGCACCTCACAAAACCCAAAGTCCATAGTTTATATTAGGATTCACTCCAGTTTTATACATTCTTTGGATTTGTACAAATGTATAATGACATTCATATTATTATAGTCTCATACAAAACAACTTTGCTATCCTAGATATCCTCTTTGTCCCACTTATTCATCCTTTCTGCCCCCTTCAACCTCTGGCAACCACTGACCTTATTACTATCTTAATAGTTTTGTCTTTCCCAAAATGTCATGTAATTGAAATTATGTAGTAGCTAGTCTATCAAGATTGGCTTCTTTCACTTAGTAATATGCATTTAAGGTCCTTCCGTGTCTTTTCATGGCTTGATAGCTTATTTCTTTTTAGCACTGAATAATATTCCATTATCTAGGTGTACTATAGTAAATTTAATTCATTTACTGAAAGATATCTGGTTGGTTTCAAGTTTTGGCAATTGAGAATAAAACTGCTAAACATCCATGTGCAGGTTTTTGAGTCGACATGAGTTTTTCACTCTTCGGGTAAATGCCAAAGGGTATGATAGATGGATCACAAGGTAAGAGTATGTATAGTTAAACTTTTCCCTTTGTTCTGATGTCATTAAAATGGGAAAATATTAGCTATTAACCTAAAATGAACTAGTCTTGGACTTAAGGAGTTACTTTTCATATTCTATTGCATATATACACCACATCTTCTTTATCCATTCATCAATAGATGGACACTTGGGCTATTTCCCATAATTTGGCTATTGTAGATAATGCTGCTATAAACACCAGGGTGCCTGTATCCCTTTGAATTGGTGTTTTTATATCTGGGTAAAAGCCCAGTATTTACTCGTGTAATTGCTAGATTGTAGGGTAGTTCCATTTTTAACTTTTTGAGGGACCTTCATACCTTTTTCCAGAGCGACTGCATCACTTTGCATTTCCACCAATAGTGCAAGAAGGTTCCCTGAGAAAAGTGTTGTAAAAATGAAAAAATTCATATTGAAGGGTGATTTTTTTAAACAAATGATGCTGTTTAGTTGATTCAAATGATGTTGATTTTTTTTTTCTAAAATTTTGGTTTCTAGGGGCATCATTTTGAGATTACATTTCTCAATAGTACTGCCTCTGAAGTTGTAGAGACCCAGCTACATTTTTTTGTGTGGAAACCAGGCTAAGAATATTTCACAATGAGGGAGAGATTAATTGACCTGATATACAAATAATGCATCAAGGTGCCATGCTCTTTTTCTTCCTTTGTGTAAAAACACAGAATGGTTGCTTTAAAACATTTTAACTAAGTCCACATATCCACTGGGACACTAGCACATCATTTAATTTCAAAATTTTATATTGATTTGTGAAATATTTCTGAGCTAGCCATACTAATGAAGAGTAACATGGATTCAATACAGGTGTTTTTAATACAAGGTGTTTTTTAAGGAAATTTCCCAAACCACAATATTCTTGACCACCCAAGATGACTACATAAGTAGTTAGTTAGTTATACCTGACCCCTTACCATACTGCATAGCAAGTTTCCCATAACACTGTTTTTGAATGAGCAACCAGAGAATTATATTGAGACTAAATAAAAAATGAAAAGAAGACAAGCAACAATTAGTCTAGCATGGCGGAAATATATTTTTCCTTTGCTCATTGTTGGGCCATATCCTAAAAGTGTGTTAAGCCTAGTGAAATTGAAATATGCCCTGAGAGACCACAGAACACTTGATGAGAAGCAGTGGAGTTACCCACGTGTGAAGTTTTGAGGAATTTTTTAGATTTTATAGTTTCCCATAAAAAACAATAAAGTTCTTATTAAAGTCCAAATGTTTAGATGGAAGGCAGGCAAGAGTTGTCTCCTTTGTTCCCAAGATGGCTGTGCTGAGTATTAAAGAAGTTCTGTGGGTAATCCCTTGGGAATGAAGAGTCCCATGCAGTTTTCTCTCACATGCTACCTTATCTTTCCAATCCTGGTGCATAACAGGAGGTACTCAGTAAGCACAATAAAGCACCTTTATTTCCAGAGATCCTTCTTATTGAGTTTGTATCCCAATTAGAAGCATAAAGTAAAACAGAATAAAGCTGTTATTTGTTTTAACACCTCAGTATTTTGTTAGCTCTTCCATTTTCTTAGTTTGACACAAGACTAGCAACATCAATAAAAAAGCAAAAAATCATGTTAGGATCATAAGAGAGTTTCTTTAAGCAATGTAAGTTAAAACCATTACCTTTAAACAAAACAAGACAAAAATACATATTTCTCCATTCCAATTTTTATTTTAATTTATTTATTTATGATAGTCACAGAGAGAGAGAGAGAGAGAGAGAGAGAGAGAGAGGCAGAGACACAGGCAGAGGGAGAAGCAGGCTCCATGCACCGGGAGCCCGACGTGGGATTCGATCCCAGGTCTCCAGGATCGCGCCCTGGGCCAAAGGCAGGCGCCAAACTGCTGCGCCACCCGGGGATCCCCCCTCCATTCCAATTTTATACACTAATGTTACATATATTACTTGGAATCTTGTAGAGAAATTTATATATATGTGTATATCCGATCTCTCTCTTTTCAGACTTGACAAAATAAGGAGGAGCAAGAGAGAGGGAGAAACACACACAAGCAGAGAGACAGAGAGAAAAGTATATAACATACACAACCAGTAAAAAAAAAAAGAGAGAGAGAGAGAGGAAGAGAGGGAGGGAGAAAGATCAGAACATTAAGTTCCATCTTTAAACTTAAAAAAAATCTAATGAGGGACGAATGAATCCAAAAATGCTTGTTTATAAGTATTACTAAAGTAATTTTCTCTTTTCTTTTTCTTTCTTCTTTCTTTCCTTCCTTCTTTCTTTCTTTCTTCTTTCTTTCTTTCTTTCTTTCTTTCTTTTTCTCTTTCTTTCTTTCTTCCTTTCTTCCTTTCTTTTTCCTTCTTTCTTTTCTTTCTTCCTTTTTTCCTCTTTCCTCTCTCCCCCTCTTATTTCTTTCCTCCTATACATTTTATATCAACACACAGTAGTGGATTCATGTAGTCTTTCCAAATGTTACTTTCACAATAAGAAAATAGAAATTTGAAAAGTACTCAAATTGCCAAATTAGAATCTGAAAGATATTAAGTAACTGTAAAAGATACCTGTGTGGTAAAGTTTGAGGAATAGGGTTTATCAGAAATGGAAAAGATAAGGAGTAACACCATATGTCCAAGAATAGTTCATTTAAGGGTAACAGCTAATATTTTCTCCATTTTCGTGGTGTAAAAACAAAAGGAAAAGTCTGAATAATTTGA
This sequence comes from Vulpes vulpes, assembly GCF_048418805.1. Lineage (NCBI taxonomy): Eukaryota > Metazoa > Chordata > Mammalia > Carnivora > Canidae > Vulpes > Vulpes vulpes. The sequence continues at coordinate 53,927,390 of NC_132792.1, read as the reverse complement.
CTCATCAGTAGTGCATCCAGGGAAGGAAGGCTGAAACATTCACTTTTTCTTTTTCTTTTAATATGAATATTCAACTGTGCAAGAAAAAGATAGTTGCAGGTGCCTTCTTCCTCCTACTTTCCATTTCTATGGAAGTTCTACTGTTTTTATTTTTCTATATTTTCCTCCTCTGCATTCTGGGGACCGGGTATTTGGCAAATGTTTATAAATAAACTGTGGTAATCCCGCTTTGGAAGAAAGAAGAACACATTTACATTAGTAATGATAATCTACCAAGAAGAAAACAGGTTTTTGGTTAGTGGGGCCACAGAACTAAAACTGAGAAGCTGAGATTCAGGGGTAAGTTTCCTCAGGGGAAACTGTCTCTGGGTAGGGTGTGCAGTGAGCAGATGAGAACGCCTCACATTCCTAAAAGCCTGTTTGATCATAGCACTCACCACCTGAATGCCCTTCGTTGAGTAGACATGACTTCTCCCTTTCCAGAGATTGTAAAGAGGCTTTTCTTTTCTTTTTCTTTTTTTTCCCTAATATTTCTTTCTCTCTTAACTAAACTGACTTCCAGGGAGAGCTTTGCCCTTCCAGGGAGAGCTTTGCCCTTCCATTCTATTGCCTCATGCTGAACTCATGAGGTACACTGTGAGCAGTGCTCTGCAGAACAGACTGCACTGAGAGGATGAGAATAACCAGGATTCACTATGGAGAGATGGAAACTACTAAATTAATATTTAGGTGATAGGATAAACTGCTAAGGAAACGTTGATATCTCCTTTAACACAATTTTTTTCATGTGAAAATTCGAGCTCAAACATGGGATTATAAATTTGATAACTCTCAATTTTCCTTTAACTCCATCAAACTTTAAGGAAATGGATTTTAAATAAAAGCCACTCATTAGAAATATTCAATGTCATCAGAATCATGGAGAAGTCACTTGTCTATGATGACAGAAGAAAAAACTTCTGTGCATCAACTAAAGAAAAATTCTATTTTGCCTCCTCACAAAGCTTCAGACACCAAACATGTGGGTTTTCCAAGTCAAAAAATTATCCAATTCTCTGCAGATACCAATTGGGTCTCCTGTCATTCAATCCCAAGACTAACAACATGGAGTTATCACAGACATACATTTTCCAAATTCAGTCCCACAAGACAACCTGCTCCACTTCAGAGGTCATTTGTAAGTCTTAGGTTGTCACCTATATTTTTGACCCACGGGCTATAAGTCAAGGGTTCCAGTTATCCACCCTCCCCACATGTTTGATAATTTGCTAGAACAAAACTCAGAAAAGTGCTTTAGTTACTCTTACGCTTTATTAGAAAGAATACAACTCAGAAACTGCCAATGGAAGAAATGTATATGGCAAGGGAACCTTAAAGGGCACAAGGCTTCAGTTTCTTTCCCAGGAATGCCATTCCCTCACCCTCTGTTCACGAAACTGGAGGTTCTCTGAATTTTGTAAGAGTTTTTATGGGGGCATCAGTATATAGGTATGATTGATTAAATGGTTGGCCGTTGATGATTAAGCCAATCTCTAGCCTTCTGGTATCTCTTCTCTCCCGAGATATTGAAGATAAGGCTGAAAGTTCCAACTTTCTAATCACCTAGTGGATTCCTGGCAACTAGCTCCCATCTTTCAGATCTACCTCATTAGCATAAACTCAGATATGATGGAAAGGAGCTTGTTATGAAAAACAAAACTTGCCCCTCTCCTACTGATAATTCAGGAAATGTTTCAGAAGCTAGAAACATAAATTAAATATTTAAAAAAGGATGCTTCTGTTTTTCTTATCTTTTAATAAATTACAAGGGTTTAGGAATTTTGGCCAGTAGCTGGGGAGAAAGACTAAGATTTACATCCTTTATCATATTATAGTATCACAGACAAGTGAGATAGTTTGCCTATTTTGTCAAATAGTTTCAGAACAACTTCTTATGCACTGAACTTCAAGAGAAGTATAATAATCCTACTCCCTCATTTTCCTAACAAATTCTCAGATACTTTTTATACCCCTTTATATTTGAAAGGTATAGCCACAGATTCCAACTAGAAAAAGAGGATAGCATACCAAATGTAAGCAAGTCTAAAAGTAAATGATAAACCATGGGGATACATTTGAGTAGATAGAACAGACCAAGAAATAAGGATATTTGGATATTCATTTTAACTCTGTCACCAATTATACAGATGTATGCAACTTTGAAGTCACTTTTCTTAAAAGTGAAATAAAGAGATACATCATAAATACCTCTATAGCTTATATATCACTTGATTTATAAAATATCTTTAAAGATCTTTGAAATTGATCACTCAAAAATAAATTTTTAGTCTCCAAACTTTGTTTTCTTTCATTGAATTCATATTTTTTTATTCCAGACATTGTGTCTTTACAAATGGTTTTACTCTAGAAGTTTTAAGGGTTAATTTTCTTATAAATATTCTTTTATTTATTCCTGAAATATAGATATTATTCTCATTAGTGTTATTGATGATCAACTGGGAGTCAAAGTGAGGTTGGTCACTAAAGTGGTTTGAATTCGTCCCTCAAAGATATATATTGAAGTCCTAAGGATATTTGCAAATGTGAACTTATTTGAAAATAGGATCTTTGCAGATGTAATCAAGTAAACATGAGATCATAATGGATTAGAGTGGGCTCTGATCCAATACAACTGGTATCCCTATAAGAAACACACACACACAACACACACACACACACACACACACACAGGGGAATGCCACATGAAGATGGAGGCAAAGAGTGGAGTGCTGAGTCTATAAGCAAAAGAACATTGAGGGTTTTTGGCAACCATGAAAATGCTGAGAGAGACATGAAACAAAATCTCCCAGTCTCCAGAAGGAAGCAGTGCTGCTGGTACCTGAACTTCAGACTTCAGTCTTCAAAACTGAGAGAATGCATTTCTTTGTTGTAAGCTACTCAGTTTGTAGTACCTTGTTACAGCAACACTAATAAACTAAAATAGTTACCAAATTAGCTGCGAAGCTAAAGTCTGAATTTTCTATGGTGTACTGTCTTGTTATCTAACAGAGTAAAGATGAAATAAAAACTAACATGATTTTGGGATAGTATATATTTTTGTACATTAGCCTCATAAATAATTTTAGTATTAAGCATAAAGGAGGCATTCAGTTATGTTTATCAAATATCATTTAGATTAAACCACTTTCTATACTACATATTAAATGGAAAAAAAGAAAAAAGAAACTTCTGAGTTACAGTCTTTTATTTACTTATATGGTATCTACTTTAACAATTTAGAATTTTTAAAGTTATCTTGAATATGGCCTTTTAAGCTTAGAAGATATGATCAGCTGAGATTTTAGCTCTTGAAAAGTTGAGTTTATTTTTATCTGGTATTTTGGTGTTCACATGAACTCTACTCTTAGACTTGAAGAATTTTGAAAAACTGGGATCAAGAAAGTACCAAGTCCACTTTTTTTTTTTTTGGATGAGGAAACTGAAACTCCCAACATAGCAAATTGGAAGAGGTGGAGCTCTACCCTATTCCCATTTTTTACAGTATACTTCATTGTTCTAAATGAATTTCATATCCAGAAGATGGAAGCCTGTCAAGTTGTCTGGATTAGGTTGTTAACATTGGTGAATATAACTTTAGTGTCAGATCTGAAACTAAGATGACTATTAGTTATAAATTGGAGAAGAATTAAATGTTTCAATGAAAATGTATCTGTGTTAATTTATAGGAATTTTATTTTGTTCTCTCCCCTCTAAATAATCAGAGTTTTATTAAATGGACAAAAAAAATGTCCATTCCTTTGTTTTGTAGGTTCTAGAAAATAAGCATGGATCTGTCATTGGAATCATCATCATTTCTAAATTTCTGATTCTTTAAGCAACTTCTGTGCCTAACAGGAATGTAGATATTACAAAAAGAATGAAAACCTTTAATTAATGAGCTTGATGCTTTCATGACTTAATACAGAATCTAGAGATCAATAGGGACTTATATTCCTCATTAAAGTTTTCCCTGGAAAATTAAATTGTTTTTTAAATGTTAAAAACAACCTAAGAATGTGTCTAACATATATGGGCATGTGAGTCTTATCCACATTGCTTTAACAAAGACAACAGAATTCACATAAGGTCACTTATTTTGTTTTCACCAGACATTAACCAGGGAAGGACTAAAACATCAAAATGACAGCTAAGGAAATTCTTTGTATCAGTTAAAGGCCAATAAAAAAAAGATTCACATTTTTAGCATGAGGTGGAAGAAAAGTATAAATGTCTTTAACATATAAAGATTTTTTTAATATTAGTGAGTGTATCTGAGTTTTTAAATGTGTTAGGAATTTTGAAGAAATTATAATGTTGGTGCAATGTTTGATTCCCTAGAAATTGTTTGAAAAAGAGTCAAGTGATTTAACAATAAATTTATGATTTCACCTACAAAGTGCTCTTTGTATATTGGTATTGCTATGAAGTTCAAGATTCATAGCGAGTGTCATCAAGATGTTATCATTTTTCCTTACTTACTTTTAAATATCATATTCCTAAGGGGCAGGATCAGAAGAACATCTTGCATTTCTAATCTTAATATTTTATATAAAAGAAACCACTTTAATTCCCCTCAGAGCACTTAACAGAATAACAAAGAGTATCCTGTATCATCTTTTACTATTGCAGTTTTATGCAATTTATATACAGATGTGTGGGACGAGCCTATCTTAAAAAATTTTTTTTGAGGAAATATGCCAGAATTCTAAAATATCTAGACAAAACACAGGTTTTATTGTATAGAGCCACAACATTTCTTTGTCTAAAAACAGATGATAGGAGCAACCCTTTATAGTGACTGATCATGAAAAGAAACCCCAGGAGCATAGAGACACTATAAAAAGATCTAGAAGGAAGTCATTATGCTGTTGAGGGAATAAGAAATTTAAGTCGGAGAGTTGTGAAATGTTCTCATTATAGGTCATCTCAGTAATTATCTGACATCTACAGACAGAGTCACTTCTTAATCAAAAGAATGAATCATTACTGATATTGATTCAGACCACGATGTTTGAAATAATGAGTCCGTTAACTCAAGTATAAATTTAGAGGTAATTCCAACAACTTCTTTGCTCAAGTTTTGTACTAAATAATAAATATACTTTTACATTTTTGATGATTATATTCAAATATAGCTATAAGGGAGAATAAAATTGTGATAGTGTAATCTGTTTATTAAGACCTAAAAATAATGGAGGTTGCTAATATTTATGATGCCACTGACATTGTTATCGAGTAGGACATAGAATTACTCTCTACTAAGAATAATATAGAAACTTAATATAGGATACAGAATTTTATTGGACAGTAGAGTAACTTAATGTTTTAAAACTATTTTCAGATTTAAGTGGCTTTAGACAGTAAATGACTAGCCAGTTTGGCAGAGAAGTATAACTAAGCTCAAATTATATTAAACTCAATGTAATATCAGTTGAGCCCTGATAGGATGCAAAACTATTATGAACATCATATGTAGGCAATGCACATTTAGTCAAAACAGATATTGAAGACAAAGAAGAGCTGGAGATGTAACATGGTAATGGGAGGATAAACAGTTAGCTACTAATATGAAAAAGGAAAGCTATAACCAGTGTAGAGTTGTTCTGGGGTGTGAATCCAGCTATGGCAAGTGAGTACCATCCTGTGATCTCATTGCTATTGGGGGGTGGGGGACAGAGGAAAACAGAAGAGGTAGGACCTTTGAGAAAACTAAGTGATATTGTCTCAATATCTTAGAATTATGTGATGAATTAAAGCTAAATGATTTCAAGAACTATTTAATAATATAAACCACTAAATGGAAAAAAAAAGAAAAAATAGATGGTGCCCTTCTTCTGAAGCAGTTAAACTGTCTCGTGTTCCACCAAAGCACAGGATTCAAATTCAACATAAGACTACTAGTTTCATTCTCACTAAGGGAAATTGCCACACTAAATTTTATTCCAATATTAGAGTAGTAAATATCCTGCTTTAGTTCTTGAAGTCCAAATATCTGCGTTGGAATTCTAGCCCCAATAATTATTACCTGTGTGATTGGGAAATGTACTTTATCTGTGTCCTAATTCCATCCTCAGCATTGAGGAGATAACAATAGTACTTACTGTTTAGTTTTTTGAGATTAATAAGTGAATTAATTGCTAGAAAATGCCAAATTATCATCACAAGACATAATTTGCCACTTATTTATCTGGGAAGCACCTGATATATTGTATTACGTGACATTCCTCAAATTGTAGATCACAATGTAAATCCTATTTGATATTTTGGTTGTGCTTATAGGAACATAGTACTGAGTAATGCATAAAAATGAATTTAATTTGTTATTGAAATGAGAAAGAACTGCCTTTTTAGTTAGCTTATTTGATCAATTTAAGGATTCATTGTGATCATTTGTGTTGTACGGTTGACAGCATCCTTTAATGTAACCAATGTATAATTGCTAAATAACCTTGAGATATTTCACCAAGGCACTTTGCTTTAAAATCAGGGCATAGGGAGTAAAGAGATGGTCCAGAAACACTTTTGGAAATAAATAGAATGTGATTTTTGTTTTCCACAAACTGATGCCAATGTTGTACCCAAAAGGGCGTTTTGTGATTCTTTTTTGACAAAAATGTTTTTAACAGGACTTGCATTAGGCAGAATTTTTCCAAAGAAAGCTGCTATGATCTATCAAGTAAACAATGCATAATTAGTGTTGAAACATTTTGTAAATCATTCCATTTCCTGAAGGCTCTTATTTACTGTACTATAAAGCATATTTTGTTACCTAGCTTTACTTTTTCTTTCATATTACTTTTTCCATTTTAGAATTTTATAAGTCTGGATCATTCCAAGCCAAAACTATACATCAGGATGAAATTTGAAAGCTCAATTTAATTAACTCCACAGAGATAATTATCTAAATGTTTCCCCAAAATGTAATTGCTTGTTGTCTTTTAGATAAAATATTGCAATTATACAGACATGTTGTTTTTATAAGATATGTTGCATTGGTAAACCCAATTCTATAAATTAGAAAAATCAAGAAAATTAAAATATTTTTAAAAGGTCAGGAAATACCATTTGACTGCAAGAAGTGTGCTTTTACTCTGAATTCATGGGAAAAATAGTGGATTTTTAAAGCAATGCAAGGTGGTATAACAACTTACCAATAAGCACTCAGAAAGCTAAGAAATTTCAGCTAGCTTTGAAATGACACATTTCACAAGTGGAATAATAAGAATTTAAGGCCAGAATTGATGTCTAGCTTTCAAATCACACTGCAATACCTCTAGGTCAAGAGGAGAGGATTTAGAACTAGAAATGGATGATTTTTTTTCTTCCCAATTAAATATATGCTAGTTACAGAGATCTATGTAAAAAAAAAAATCTTAAATCATTTATAGGAGCCTGTGTTTTGCTTCTGAGCTTCTGTCTGCTTATACCAGATGCAGTTAGATAACCAAGATGACCTTTAACCTAGATTCTGTATAGACTAATATATTCTCTGACTTTAACATCATCCTTAGCTTTTATTCTCACTTAGACCATATGAAACTATATTTTACAGTCTTCCTAATCTTATCAAAGAGATGTAGAATAGAATGTTGTAGAAGATCAGTCTTTACAGTTAACATAGTTGCAATCTAGTCTGAACATTTACTACCTTCACACTCTAAATAATTTATTGGCCAAGTTAATCTCTCTAAGCATCAGCTCCCTATCCTAAAATGGGGATATTAATTTGTAACTTATAAGGTTATTAGAAGTTTCAGATGAGCTTCTGGATTTCTGGTTTTCAGTCCAATGGGTAGTTTATGAGTTGCTGGAGGCTCAGGGTAGACTAACATGAGAGTTAGAAACTCTGGGGGGGGGGGGCTCAGTCTTGGGAGCATTTCCACTTTCATACATTTCTCTCTAAAAGTCCTACCAAGTTCTCATTGTCAAGGCAGAGAAAAATCTTTTTGTGCTTCCAGGTGGGGGAGGAAGAAGTAACCACATTGAAATTCATCCAGAGCATTCTGTCCTCCTTAACAAGGTTGGTCTTCAGGAAAAACTGAGACAGAGACTTAATTGTAGGAATTTAGAAAATCCAACGGACAGTTCCAGATCATCTGGCTCTGGTGTTCAATGGCCCTTATGCTTGTGACCCCTCAGGATTATATATGTTTGCATACTTTTAAAAGATGCTGCCAGAGGTCTGGTTTCTAATCAACCTGAATCCAGGTGCTGACTGAGATTTTCCCATGTGGAACACTGACATGTCTTGGCACAGTCTCACTACTGGGAGCTAATAAAAATATATTAGCCTGCTTGGACAAGCACAGAGGATTGAGAGACAACCAAGAGCTGGGCAGGGCTGACTAAAAAGTTTCTTCTACATAAGACCACTCCTTGAAAATTGTGAGACATGGGTGTTTTTCCTACTGTATAGAAGTTAACACAGAGTATCAAGCAAAATGAAGAAAAAGAGGAATATATTCTAAATGAAAGAGCAAGATAAAACATCAAGGAAAATAGACAAAAAACTTCAATGAAATGGAGATGAGTAATTTACTTGATAAATAGTTCAAAGTAATGGTCACCAAGATGCTCACTGAAATGAGAAGAAAAATGGATGAACACAGTGAGAACTTCAGCAAAGAGACAGGAAAGATAAAGTACCAAACAGAAGTTATAGAGCTGAAGAATGCAATAACTGAACTGAAAAACACATGAGAGGGTTTAACTGCAGACAAGATGAAGCAGAAGAAAGGATCAGTGAACTCAAAGACAGGGCAATGGGACTCACTCAATCAGAGCATCAAAAAGAATGAGAGAGAGAGAGAGAGAGAGAGAGAGAGAGAGAGAGAATAGCCTCAGGGAAGAAGATCAAACATACCAACATTCTTAGTATAGGGGTCCCAGAAGGAAGAGAGAGACAGAAAAAGGCATAGCAATCTTATTTGAAGAAACTTCCCTAACCTGGGGAAGGAAACAGACATCCAGGCTCAGGAAATCCAAAAACTACACCAAACTAAAAAGCTTTTGCACACCAGAGGTAACCATCAATAAAATGAAAAGTCAACTTATTGAATGAAATAAAACAGTTGTAAATCATATAACTTATAAGGGACTAATATCCAAAATATACAAAGAACTCATGCAACACAATGCCAGAAAAGAAAAAGGAAACGAAAGAAAAGAAACATTGATTTGAAAATGGGCAGAGAATCTGAATAGGCATTTTAGCAAAGATTTTCAGAGGGGTAAAAGGGACAGGAAAAGATACTCAGCATTATTAATCATCAGGAAAATGCAAGTCAAAACGACAATGAAATATCACTTCACACCTCTTAGAGTGACTATTATCAAAAAGACAAGAAATAATAAACATTGGCTAGGATGTGGAGAAGGGGGAACCCCTGTGAACTGAGGTAAGAATGTAGATTGGTGCAACCATTACAGAAAACATTACAAATGTTCCTCAAAACATTACAAATGGAAGGTCCATATGATTCAGCAATTCCATTTCTGGGTGTTTATTTATCTGAAGAAAATACTAATTCAAATAGATATATACACCCCCATATTATTTCAGCATTATTTACAATAGCCAAGATATGGAAAGCATCCACATGAAAGCCAGTGAATAAAAGAATAAAGAAGATCCAATATACATATAATGGAATATTATTCTGCCATAAAAAGAATGAAATTTTGCCATATGTGTCAATATATCATAAGGATTGAGTAGGTATTTTTTAGAAAAACACATTTCCAATCTCCAGTTCCTAATTTCCCTAAAATAAAGACTTAAAAGTAATCCCTACTCATTCTATCTACATACCACTGCCTCATCTGTTGAACAAAATAATTATTCTCTTGATGTTCAATGAGAGGAATGTTACATAATGTATTTGATATGTTTTTCTAATGACTATATGGCAAGATTTGTCAAGCAGAAATCTTCAACAGAAATCTCTTATCTTTATACATTCTGAGTTGTCCATCTTTCTTAAAAGATTTTTAAAATTCGTTTGGCAAACAGTGCATATTTTACACACATACACTTATGCTGAGAACTTGCAATATGTGTAAGACATTAAATTTGCTTTCAGAAAATAACACACGTGTATGTATGCAAATTATAAGATAAAACTGGAATCCATCAAAAACTTCCACTTCTATCTGGGAGATTAGGGAAATACTCACAAAACTAGTAAACTTTGGATAATAAGCAGAAATTTTGCCTTCATTGAAAGCTTCAGTAAGTCCAGAAATACATTAGAAATGGAAGCAACTTTTTGGGACACCTGGGTGGCTCAGGTTTTGATCCTGGTGTCCTGGGATCGAGTTTCGCATTGGGCTCCCCACAGGGAGCCTGCTTCTCCCTCTGCCTCTGTCTGCCTCTCTCTCTCTCTGTGTTTCTCATGAATAAATAAATAAAATCTTTGAAAAAGAAATGGAAGCAACTTTTCAATGTATAACTGTTTTAGATATACTATGCTTTTAGTGACTTTCATGTTTTAGTATTTGAGTACTAATTATGAGCTCGATAAGTCTTCTGAACACCTGCTATATGTTGGATTATTCAAGACATTTCTAAATGAATAAACAGAATCATTTATTTAACATGTGAAATAAAGATTATTGCCTCCAAATCCAGTTCCTTTTCCAATAAGCCAAGTCGATTCACACAGGGTGTGGAAAGGACAACTCAATCAAGAGCAATAAATAAATTTATATTTCCATGAAGGAGTTTCTAGACTGCTTGGAGAAACAGGAAGGAGGAATAGATGCAATATAATCACTCCTGTATGTAGATTCTAACATCCTGTGTATTATTTTTTTATACTGTATAACAAATTATCACACACATAGTGGCTTAAAGCAGCAAATATCAATCAGCTCACAGTTCGGTTGATCAGAAGTCCAGGCATGACATGACTGGCTTCTCTGTCCAGTTCTTTCTAGCCTGAAATTGAGGTGTTGGCTGTACTTAGCTTTTATCTGGAGGCTCTTAGGATAAACCTCCTTTAAGCTATCTCAGGTTTTTGACAAAATTTGGTTCCTTATGGTTGTAGGGCTGCAGTCCCTGTTTACTTGCTGGCTATCTGGTTTAGATTATTCTCAGTTCACTGAGACCATTATAAGATCCTTGCTACATGACACCCTCTATCTTAGAAGGCAAAAAAGAAGACTTTCTCTGCTATCAACGCTCCATTATGCTTTTAGTCTCTCTGACTGAATTGTTGGCTTCAGTAATACATCGGTTCTTTTTTAGGGCTTACCTGATTAGGTCAGTCCCACTGAAGATAATCTCCCTTTATTAAAATGATCTGTGCCAAATAACAACCTAATCCTAGGAATGAAATCCATCATATTCACAGATCCAGGGATTATGCAGTGCATGTACACCAAGGGATGGGGATCTTGGAGGTCATATTAAAATTCTGCTGACCACACCCTGTGACTTTGTGTAAGTCATTTAAGCTCATAAAGGTAATTTCCCTGTAAATATAATGGGAATACTTACTTCATAGGATGGCTGGGAGGGTTCCCGAGGGATGATATATGAAAGTATCTAACATATTTTCTGGAAAATAATAAGCATCCAGTAAATGCTAACAATTATTATGTTAGCTCAAGTGTTCTTTTAATTACCAAATTAAACAAAAAACAATGTAATGTTTTAACATTGAAAATTAATCTAAATATCTTAATACACATATCTTATGAGTCAAAAAGAAAAAAGTTGATGCAACTGGCAACTTCAGTTAAAAATAATTTATGTGACTTAGTCATCTTAAGCATTTTGATTAGAATAAGAAATAAATAAAAAATAAAATTTTTTACACCCACTTTAATCACTCTATTAATGCTCATGAGATTCTAGTCTAAATCTAATTCCATTCATTTTAATTCCTCATTAAACCAAATAGTGTTCTGTGGCATAATTGAACTTATTCTTAATGAGAAAGTAGTAATCACTGAATTCACCATTACACACTGAATATGGATTGGATATTATTCTTCATCTTGTCTGCTAATCTAGGCTACTCTTGCTGGGTTGGGTACTATTGAAAAATTTTGTGGTTAATTTCAAACAAGTCAGTGAAAAAATATGATCTATTAAAATGTCTGTATGCTTGTTAAACATTAAAAGGGGGAGAGAGCACATGGTAGATCTGACTCATTAAAAAATTATTATTTCTACATTAGTATAATGTATGGGTAGCGCTTTAGAAGATTTGGACATAATAACAGATGCTTCAACATTAAAATAGGTTCCTAGTGCTAAAAGGTTTACAATTTAATGATGCTGAGTAGATAGAAAGAATATTTAAAATAATTATAAATAAAAGGATTTATAACAAAACAATAAAAGCTTAAAAATTCAACAATTCTTACAGGAAGATTTTAAAAGAGCTGAAAGCAAAATGCAAAGTAATTTGGGATTCTGTGCCTCCTTTTTGATACTTTAGGTGCTTGGTTTGTCTCCCTTCAAATGGGAGCAATACATATACTTCCCTGCTCTATTTTTTGTGAGGATGTAGCTTTTCAAGCTGAGGAAGGTAACATCTATAAGGATTTTAAAAGTGATTTATCTGCTTAGAAAAAAATTTTTTGTAAAGGAAATTTTATAGTACACCTATGACAAATTAAATATATTATTTGAGGTTTATTTGCTGCTTTAAAAAAATGGATTTCAAATGTTGAGAGCAGGGTTCATCTTCAAGGTCTGAGAGGGTCTCTCCTTTAACAGGGGTTCTATCACACTAGCTGTATCAACTCAACCAGACCTGTAGCTTCTTGGGGTTTCATTTGTTTGCATTTACAAATTAATAGCATATGAATTCCTGTGCTTTCTTCATAGATAGGCGAGGATCAAAATGAGATAGCAGCTATGAAAAAGTTTAAAAGACTATAAATAAGGTGCACACATAAGGTTTTCCTAATGTACTAAAAAATGAAATTTTTTTGCTATAACATAGTGATTCGACTACTGCACATGTCATGCTGTGCTTCCCAAGTGTGGCTCCCATCTGTCACCCCACAACACCCTTACCATACTGTTGACTACATTCTCTGTGCTGCACCTTTCATCCTTGGAACTTATTTAAAAATATGAACTCATTAGTATGAAACTATTATCAGTATAAAACTGATGTGTCTCATAGGGAGACTTGATTTGACCTATAGATAATGAGAATAAGAGGCAATTAGACTGTATTTCATCATCAAATAGTCATAACATAACTATAATGTATATATCATAAATATTGTTTCCCTCTTTCTTCTTTCCTTCTCATCTCCTGCTTCCTACTGGAGTGAAATTCTAATAAGTATTGATGGTTTTAATTTTTCTCAAATGTTTCCAAAAACTCTAGTGAGAGAGGAAATAACCAAATATAATTACATAAAATGTGAATAGAAACTTTTATTGCTTTAAAGAGCACAGGTCAAGTATCTCTCAGAGAATCCAAAGAAAAACCCAATGCCAAGGAAATTAACACTCTCTAGCCTTATCTTTCTATTCTTATAAAACTTTGTGTGCCTCTTGTCCTTACTGAATACATAATTATTTAAGTTTTTATGAGAACAAATATGGCTGATTTGAATAATGTAAACAGAAGCACCAGTTGTTATATAATAGCATTTGCCTATATATTGTTAAAAAAAAACACTTTTTTTTTTTTGTCAGTGGAGATAAGCATTTTAAATGGACAAAGTGCAATACTTAAAATTTAAGAAAGATAATCATGGAAGTTTAGAATGAGAAATTGGTGGTACTTTAATCACAACCTAATCCAAAGATGACTAAAGATTATTTTCAAGTATGGCGAGTGATATCTTTGACCTCAGGAACCTGCCATGAAACATCTTGATTTAAACAAGATTCTGATTTTGTGACCAAAATAGATTTCTACTATAAAGTTAGTCCTTAATTAAATGGCCTATGAACAGATCTGTACTGTCACAGTTTGTCAGACTTTGTTTCAAAGAGGAGATGGTATTTCATTAAATACCTAAGATTAATCTCACCATCACGTTGTATTTAATGTTGCAGCTCTTATCCCAATCATTCCATTGCAGTTGACATGCCTGTAGGGCAGCTTTGAATGTATGTGCAAGGTAAAAGAGTTTCCTTTTTCCTGATAGGTTTTCCTGTTCATCACAAATTGTTTCTTCTCTTCCTTTCTTCCTAATAGGATATATTAGTTGAAATTTTACTCTATCATGTCCCTGAATAAAACTATCCAGGAAACAAAGTTTGCCTTTAGTACTTTCCTCCCTTTGTGGTGGGACCCATATCTCTTTAGAAGACATGACAGCAGTCACCAATGCCCACTTGGATACAGCATAAAAAACATATGCACTATGTTCAGATTAACCTGAATCTGCTTTGTGCCTTTAATTTTGGCAAGTTACTTAAACCCTTGGAGCTTCCATTTCCTCATCTAGTTAATTGGTAAAATTGAGAAAATTAAGTGAGACACTAATCTACATTTGGGACATTGTCAATAGTCATTTCATTGCAGCTGCTATATGAAATCATCTTGAGGGGTAATGGGGGGCTCAGACGGTTAAGTGTCTGCCCTCAGCTCAGGTCATGATCTCAGTGTCCTGAGATCCAGCCCCAGTTCTGGCTCTCTGTTCAGTGGGGAGTCTGCTTCTTTCTTTCCCTTTGCCTTTCTTTCATGCATGCTCTTTCAAATAAATTTTAAAAATCTTTAAAAATATCATATTAGTGTGCCATTGTATTCTTTTATCCTTCTGTGGTTCCTTGCTACTCAGAGAAGATTATGGTCATGAATTTTTGGTAACCTTCATAATTTTCATAAATTTACCATATGCCAAAAGCACTCTCTTATTCTGCTTCAAACTAATCAATAAATGGGAAAGTGTAAGAAATTATTTCCAGGTAATCCAAATGACATTCAATAAATTATTTCTGGAGGTAATTCTCCCGCTTTGTTAGATAATGCAAATATAATATAAACACCCATATTTTTTGGTTTACTTAGCGTGTGCCAATGACTGTGCCAAAGGCTTTGAGTACCTTGCTTCACTCAACCCTAAAAATAACTTTGAAAGGTAGATATCATTTTACTATTCACAGAGGAGAAAATGGAGACCAGAGGGCTAAGTAGCTTGCTTTAAGTCACAGAAATGATGAGCAATGTATCCACTATTCAGACTTAAGTTCTTAACAGTAAGTACCCCTTAGATAAAAGATTTAAAAGATTAAAATAGGAGTGAACCCTTGTCTATCTATAGTTGGAGACTTTGTAGACTTATAGACCACCATCTCCCAAGCAGTTATCTGAGTTACAAAGTTTAAGATTATTTATAGTTGGGTTATCAATAACATTTTAAATGTATTTTAGTACTTCCCCATTTATTTAATAGCATATTAAATTCATGTTTCACAGTGAGCACTGCTTAGGGCTCGGCTAAATGAAAATGAATACAACTCAAACTTAAATGAATAATAGTACAGATGAGCAACAAATATTACAAAATTTTGAAGATAGTACAGAAATTTCTAAAATCACTTCCCCAATCTGCTGTACTACACGGTACTTGGGTAGGCATTAACAGAAATGTTTAGCTGCAAATTTTATTTTGAATTATCATTTTTCTCTTCTAATTGTGTAGTAAAGAAACACTATTCTGGGTCACTGTAATGATAATATTCCTTTCTTTTTTCTCACAAAACTTCAGTTACCTGTTTTTATCTGCCTCAGGTGATGATGCTATACCTTTACAGTACCTTAATCTGAACTTATGGACTGTCAGCCATGAGTCGCTACACATTGTTCAGAAAAAGGGACATCTTATTTATATGGATTTTCACCCATCTGAACAAAATTAGTATTTCATCATCTGTCTTCTCATAGATCTCAGAAAACATTACCATTTTATCACTTCTGTTCTCTGTTAGAGTTATATATTCTCAGATCTCTTCTGGAATCACCTGTCCATTACTGAAAACCTTTCAAAGTCAAAATGATCTTTCCAACACTTTAATCTTTTGGCCTGATTACAGTGCCTGGCATATAGCAATTTACTTATCAGAAGAAAAAGAATGGGAGATTCTAGTTCCTTCCTAATACTCAGGCTTGTTTCCTGGATGGAATGGAACTAGTCCTCTGTGAAAAATTCATGAACTCAAGAAGGAAGATATAAGAGATCAATTCCAGAGTGATTCAACATCAAGGCCAAAAGATTTGTCTGTAGAGAGGAGTTTGGAGGATGGAAAAATATAAAATGATAGGATGTAAAATGGGGAAAGTAGAACAAAAGAGATCTAGATTGAGAGCTAGTAAAAGGGACTTGAGCTGGAAATCTTTTCTTTTCTTTTTTAAAAAATTATTTATTTATTTATTTATTTATTTATTCATTCATTCATTCATTCATTCATTCATAAGAGAAAGAGATAGAGAGGCAGAGACATAGGCAGAGGAAGAAGCAGGTTCCATGCAGGGATCCCACTGTGGGACTCGATCCCAGGACTGAAGACCACGCCCTGAGCCAAAGCCAGAGGCTCAACCACTGAGCTATGCAGGCACCCCGGAAATATTTTCTGTTGGGAATTTGCTTCTTCACATTGTATCAGTGATGGAGCTGTTAAGTGTTCCAGCAATATGGCACCATAGATGTTTTCTGAAGTGAATTAGTCCAGAGTACTTAATTTCACTAATGTGTACACAATAGAGGAGGCAATCTTGCCTGATGAATTATAGGCTGGACTGGACAATTGTGAGCACCAGTATGCATTTGTTTTTATATGATAAAGATGGTGTCATTTATTGCATTAAGATGTAAGAAAGAGGGGGGAGGGGCAAGATGGCGGCAGAGCAGGGTCTCCAAGTCACTTGTCCTCAACAAATTACCTAGAAAACCATCCAATCATCCTGAAAATCGACGAATTCGGCCTGAGATTTAAAGAGAGACCAGCTGGAACGCTACAGTGAGAAGAGTTCGCGCTTCTATCAGGCAGGAAGACGGGGAAAAAGAAATAAAGAAACAAAAGGCCTCCAAGGGGGAGGGGCCCGCGAGGAGCCGGACTGAGGCCGGGGCGAGTGTCCCCAGGACAGGAGAGCCCCGGCCCGGAGGAGCAGGAGCTGCACCGACCTTCCCCGCGGAAAGGCCTCCCGGGGAATTGGAGCAGGATCCCCAGAAAGGCGGGGACGCCCTCGGGCTCCCTGGGACAGTAACAGAGGAACTGCGCCCCGGGAGATGCGCCGAGCTCCCTAAGGGCTGCAGCGCTCGGCGGGACCCGGAGCAGCTCGGAGGGGCTCGGGCGGCGGCTCCGCGGAGGGGGCTGCGGGGCTCCGGGAACAGCTCAGCGGCGGCGGCTCGGGCGGAGGAAGAAGCTCCGCGCGGAGGGGGCGGCGCGGCTCCGGAAACAGCTCGGAGGGGCTCGGGCGGCGGCTCCGCGGAGGGGGCTGCGGGGCGGGAGCGAATCCAACAGCGCAGGCCCCGGAGCACAGGGCGCCGGGACACAGCCCAGGATCCGGCCTCCCCCGGGACAGGCAGAGGCCGGGAGGGCCCAGGACAGCGAGGACGCTCCTGCCCCGAGCTGAGCAGATCAGCGGCCCCGCCCGGGAGCCCCCAGGCCCTGCAGACGGAGAGCCCCGGAGCTACTGCGGGAGCTGACTCCAGGGTCCCAGAGCTGCCCCCGCCACTGGGGCTTCCTCCCGGGGCCTCACGGGGTGAACAACCCCCACTGAGCCCTGCACCAGGCAGGGGCAGAGCAGCTCCCCCAAGTGCTAACACCTGAGAATCAGCACAGCAGGCCCCTCCCCCAGAAGACCAGGGACACGGACCAGTTCCAGGGGAGGTCAAGGGACTTAAAGTATACAGAATCAGAAGATACTCCCCGTGGTTTTTTTTTTTTTTTTTTTTTTTGATTTCTAATTGCTTCCCCCACCCCTTTTTTCCCTTTCTTTCTTTTTCTTTCTCTTTTTCTTTCTCTTTTTCTTCTCTTTTTTTTCTCTTTTTTTTCTTTTTTTCTTCCTTTTTTCTTTTTCTCTTTTCTTTCCTTCTTTCTCTCCTCTCTTTTTCTCCTTTTCCCAATACAACTTGTTTTTGGCCACTCTGTACTGAGCAAAATGACTAGAAGGAAAACCTCACCTCAAAAGAAAGAATCAGAAACAGCCCTCTCTCCCACAGAGTTACGAAATCTGGATTACAATTCAATGTCAGAAAGCCAATTCAGAAGCACTATTACACAGCTACTGGTGGCTCTAGAAAAAAGCATAAAGGACTCAAGAGACTTCATGACTGCAGAATTTAGAGCTAATCAGGCAGAAATTAAAAATCAGTTGAATGAGATGCAATCCAAACTAGAAGTCCTAACGACAAGGGTTAACGAGGTGGAAGATCGAGTGAGTGACATAGAAGACAAGTTGATGGCAAAGAGGGAAACTGAGGAAAAAAGAGACAAACAAAAGACCATGAAGATAGATTAAGGGAAATAAACGACAACCTGAGGAAGAAAAACCTACGTTTAATTGGGGTTCCCGAGGGTGCTGAAAGGGACAGAGGGCCAGAATATGTATTTGAACAAATCCTAGCTGAAAACTTTCCTAATCTGGGAAGGGAAACAGGCATTCAGATCCAGGAAATAGAGAGATCCCCCCTAAAATCAATAAAAACCATTCAACACCTCGACATTTAATAGTTAAGCTTGCAAATTCCAAAGATAAAGAGAAGATCCTTAAAGCAGCAAGAGACAAGAAATCCCTGACTTTTATGCGGAGGAGTATTAGGGTAGCAGCAGACCTCTCCACAGAGACCTGGCAGGCCAGAAAGGGCTGGCGGGATATATTCAGGGTCCTAAATGAGAAGAACATGCAACCAAGAATACTTTATCCAGCAAGGCTCTCATTCAAAATGGAAGGAGAGATAAAGAGCTTCCAAGATAGGCAGGAACTGAAAGAATATGTGACCTCCAAACCAGCTCTGCAAGAAATTTTAAGGGGGACTCTTAAAATTCCCCTTTAAGAAGAGGTTCAGTGGAATAATCCACAAAAACAAGGATTGAATAGATATCATGATGACACTAAACTCATATCTCTCAATAGTAACTCTGAACGTGAACGGGCTTAATGACCCCATCAAAAGGCACAGGGTTTCAGACTGGATAAAAAAGCAGGACCCATCTATTTGCTGTCTACAAGAGACTCATTTTAGACAGAAGGACACCTACAGCCTGAAAATTAAAGGTTGGAGAACCATTTACCATTCAAATGGTCCTCAAAAGAAAGCAGGGGGAGCCATCCTTATATCAGATAAACTAAAATTTACCCCGAAAACTGTAGTAAGAGATGAAGAGGGACACTATATTATACTTAAAGGATCTATCCAACAAGAGGACTTAACAATCCTCAATATATATGCCCAGAATGTGGGAGCCGCCAAATATATAAACCAATTAATAACCAAAGTGAAGAAATACTTAGATAATAATACACTTATACTTGGTGACTTCAATCTAGCTCTTTCTATACTCGAAAGGTCTTCTAAGCACAACATCTCCAAAGAAACGAGAGCTTTAAATGATACACTGGACCAGATGGATTTCACAGATATCTACAGAACTTTACATCCAAACTCAACTAAATACACATTCTTCTCAAGTGCACATGGAACTTTCTCCAGAATAGACCACATACTGGGTCACAAATCGGGTCTGAACCGATACCAAAAGATCGGGATAGTCCCCTGTATATTCTCAGACCATAATGCCTTGAAATTAGAACTTAATCACAACAAGAAGTATGGAAGGACCACAAACACGTGGAGGTTAAGGACCATCCTGCTAAAAGATGAAAAGGTCAACCAGGAAATTAAGGAAGAATTAAAAAGATTCATGGAAACTAATGAGACTGAAGATACAACCGTTCAAAATCTTTGGGATGCAGCAAAAGCAGTCCTGAGGGGGAAATACATCGCAATACAAGCATCCATTCAAAAACTGGAAAGATCTCAAATTCAAAAGCTCACCTTACACATAAAGGAACTAGAGAAAAAGCAACAAATAGACCCCACCCCCAGCAGAAGAAGAGAGTTAATTAAAATTCGAGCAGAACTCAATGATATCGAGACCAAAAGAACTGTGGAACAGATCAACAGAACCAGGAGTTGGTTCTTTGAAAGAATTAATAAGATAGATAAACCATTAGCCAACCTTATTAAAAAGAAGACAGAGAAGACTCAAATTAATAAAATCATGAATGAGAAAGGGGACATCACTACCAACACCAAGGAAATACAAACGATTTTAAAAACATATTATGAACAGCTGTACGCCAATAAATTAGGAAATCTAGAAGAAATGGACGCATTCCTGGAAAGCCACAAACTACCAAAACTGGAGCAGGAAGAAATAGAAAACCTTAACAGGCCAATAACCAGGGAGGAAATTGAAGCAGTCATCAAAAACCTCCCAAGACACAAGAGTCCAGGGCCAGATGGCTTCCCAGGGGAATTCTATCAAACGTTTAAAGAAGAAATCATACCTATTCTACTAAAGCTGTTTGGAAAGATAGAAAGAGATGGAGTACTTCCAAATTCGTTCTATGAGGCCAGCATCACCTTAATTCCGAAACCAGACAAAGACCCCACCAAAAAGGAGAATTACAGACCAATATCCCTGATGAACATGGATGCAAAAATTCTCAACAAGATACTAGCCAATAGGATCCAACAATACATTAAGAAAATTATTCACCATGAGGGATCCCTGGGTGGCGCAGCGGTTTGGCGCCTGTCTTTGGCCCAGGGCGCGATCCTGGAGACCCGGGATCGAATCCCACATCAGGCTCCCGGCGCATGGAGCCTGCTTCTCCCTCTGCCTGTGTCTCTGCCTCTCTCTCTTTCTTTCTGTATGACTATCATAAATAAATAAAATAAAAAATAAAAAAATAAAAAAAATAAAAAAAAAAGAAAATTATTCACCATGACCAAGTAGGATTTATCCCTGGGACACAAGGCTGGTTCAACACTCGTAAAACCATCAATGTGATTCATCATATCAGCAAGAGAAAAACCAAGAACCATATGATACTCTCATTAGATGCAGAGAAAGCATTTGACAAAATATAGCATCCATTCCTGATCAAAACCCTTCAGAGTGTTGGGATAGAGGGAACTTTCCTCGACATCTTAAAAGCCATCTACGAAAAGCCCACAGCAAATATCATTCTCAATGGGGAAGCACTGGGAGCCTTTCCCCTAAGATCAGGAACAAGACAGGGATGTCCACTCTCACCACTGCTGTTCAACATAGTTCTGGAAGTCCTCGCCTCAGCAATCAGACAACAAAAAGACATTAAAGGCATTCAAATTGGCAAAGAAGAAGTCAAACTCTCCCTCTTCGCCGATGACATGATACTCTACGTAGAAAACCCAAAAGCCTCCACCCCAAGATTGCTAGAACTCATACAGCAATTTGGTAGCGTGGCAGGATACAAAATCAATGCCCAGAAATCAGTGGCATTTCTATACACTAACAATGAGACTGAAGAAAGAGAAATTAAGGAGTCCATCCCATTTACAATTGCACCCAAAAGCATAAGATACCTAGGAATAAACCTAACCAAAGAGGTAAAAGATCTATACCCTAAAAACTATAGAACACTTCTGAAAGAAATTGAGGAAGACACAAAGAGATGGAAAAATATTCCATGCTCATGGATTGGCAGAATTAATATTGTAAAAATGTCAATGTTACCCAGGGCAATTTATACGTTTAATGCAATCCCTTTCAAAATACCATGGACTTTCTTCAGAGAGTTAGAACAAATTATTTTAAGATTTGTGTGGAATCAGAAAAGACCCCGAATAGCCAGGGGAATTTTAAAAAAGAAAACCATAGCTGGGGGCATCACAATGCCAGATTTCAGGTTGTACTACAAAGCTGTGGTCATCAAGACAGTGTGGTACTGGCACAAAAACAGATACATAGATCAATGGAACAGAATAGAGAACCCAGAAGTGGACCCTGAAATGTACGGTCATCTAATATTCGATAAAGGAGGAAAGACTATCCATTGGAAGAAAGACAGTCTCTTCAATAAATGGTGCTGGGAAAATTGGACATCCACATGCAGAAGAATGAAACTGGACCACTCTCTTTCACCATACACAAAGATAAACTCAAAATGGATGAGAGATCTAAATGTGAGATAAGATTCCATCAAAATCCTAGAGGAGAACACAGGCAACACCCTTTTTGAACTTGGCCACAGTAACTTCTTGCAAGATACATCCACAAAGGCAAAAGAAACAAAAGCAAAAATGAACTATTGGGACTTCATCAAGATAAGAAGCTTTTGCACAGCAAAGGATACAGTCAACAAAACTAAAAGACAACCTACAGAATGGGAGAAGATATTTGCAAATGACATATCAGATAAAGGGCTAGTTTCCAAAATCTATAAAGAACTTATTAAACTCAACACCAAAGAAACAAACAATCCAATCATGAAATGGGCAAAAGACATGAAGAGAAATCTCACAGAGGAAGACATGGACATGGCCAACAAGCACATGAGAAAATGCTCTGCATCACTTGCCATCAGGGAAATACAAATCAATACCACAATGAGATACCACCTCACACCAGCGAGAATGGGGAAAATTAACAAGGCAGGAAACAACAAATGTTGGAGAGGATGCGGAGAAAAGGGAACCCTCTTACACTGTTGGTGGGAATGTGAACTGGTGCAGCCACTCTGGAAAACTGTGTGGAGGTTCCTCAAAGAGTTAAAAATAGACCTGCCCTACGACCCAGCAATTGCACTGTTGGGGATTTACCCCAAAGATTCAGATGCAATGAAACGTCGGGACACCTGCACCCCGATGTTTCTATCAGCAATGGCCACAATAGCCAAACTGTGGAAGGAGCCTCGGTGTCCATCGAAAGATGAATGGATAAAGAAGATGTGGTTTATGTATACAATGGAATATTACTCAAATACCCACCATTTGCTTCAACGTGGATGGAACTGGAGGGTATTATGCTGAGTGAAATAAGTCAATCGGAGAAGGACAAACAGTGTATGTTCTCATTCATTTGGGGAATATGAATAATAGTGAAAGGGAATATAAAGGAAGGGAAAAGAAATGTTGGGAAATATCAGGAAGGGAGACAGAACATAAAGACTCCTAACTCGGGGAAACGAACTAGGGGTGGTGGAAGGGGAGGAGGGCGGGTGTTGGAGGGGAATGGGTGACGGGCACTGAGGTGGACACTTGACGGGATGAGCACTGGGTGTTTTTCTGTATGTTGGTAAATTGAACACCAATAAAAGTTAATTAAAAAAAAAAGATGTAAGAAAGATGCAACAAAAGATATGTTTTATCCCAATTATTTTTGAAAGACTTTCTGTTGGATCTACTCTTGATTGGAGAGAATGAAAAAGGAATTAGTCAAGCAGAATCATTCAGTAGGCTGCCTTACCCAAAAACTGAGAGCTACTGTTCTGGTAGTGAAAGTCAGTCTCTGGTTGATTTGGCCTCAGTATTGTGGGAGTAAAATAAGCAGAGGATTTTTCCAGTGTTAGAAAGCCAGTGTTTTCACTTATTAGACTTCCATAGCCCTTTGCAGCCAAGATAATATTAACAAGCAAAATAAGTTTGCACTGCACAGAAGTCTCCTGATTCATTTTTTAATTCCAGGAAGAAAAATAATATTCTGATAGTACTATTATAGTGTGTGGGTCATAGTGGGCAATGCTCTGCTGCACAGAACACATTCTGCAAACTGAGCAGCCTTTTTCTTTACTGCTAGGATCTTAATGTTAGTATAAATGCATGTTGTCTTTTGCTAAGTGTAACCCAAAGGACAAGTCAGTGAGTCTACCTAGGAAGCCAGCAGAGAAAGCTACTAGAGACTTAGCCTCAAACTTAAGGTGAAACTGGACATAAATCTTGAGGCATAGTCTGAAGTTTGGTGATAGTTGAAATTGTTTTGCTTACCTTATGAAGAACATGCTTGACTTTTTTTTTTTCATTTTTCTGATTTCACTTTCATCATTTAAAATCATATGATTTAGGTAAAAGAACTTGATTACAGTTTCCTGTTCCTTTAAGAAAATCTTTGGCCACTTTGAGGACTTTTCTACTGAGACTTCCATCACTTTTGATTTATTAACTTTTAAACGTTGACTACACAGACTTATTCTGTACACACTACAGACATTTTCCAAGACCCTTAATCCCTTGCATTTATCTGCATAGCATCTTCCAGTTGTCACCATGCTTTCAAATTCATTGTTTCATGTTGTCCTCACAATAATCTGCATTGTAAGCAGATTTATGGTAATCCCCATTCTATTGGTGAGGAAACAGGTCCCATAAGGTCAGTTAGCTGGTTACTGTCAAAAGTAGATTTTGAATCAAAACAAATTCACTTCTCATCCACCACTCAAACCCTTTGTCTTCTATACGCAAGTAGATATAAGCAGCTAATAATGAACTAAGCCAATCTAGCATTTTGGAAAGCTTTAGAGATGATGGATAGAACAAATTTAAATTATTTGGGAATTTTTACCTATTGGCCAAGAATTGTGGAAGACTTACTTACTTTGTTTTTTTCTGGAAAATATTCTATATAGACAAGTTGCTATCGGTTTTTTAATCTGGATAATACTTTATGTAACTATCTAGAATTGATGTTCTACACTACAAGGTGATGTAAATTCAGGTACCATGGTAGATTTGACAGACCTTACAATTTCTCAGTGGTAACTCTATTTGAAACCCTACCCAGGGTGAATGCCCCATTTCAATGCCACATTCATTTTTTTAAGATTTTATTTATTATTTATTTATTTATTTATTTATTTATTTATTTATTTATTTAAGAGAGAGAGAGAGAGAGCATGAGTGGGGGAGAAGACAGAGAGAGAGGGAGATGGAGACTCCCTGCTGAGCAGAGAACCTGATGTGGGGCTTGATTCCAGGACCCAGGGATCATGACCTGAGCAAAGGACAAATGCTTAACTGACTGAGCCACCCAGGTGCCCCTAAGATGCCATGTTCTTGATATCATGAGTATTGTGGGTTATATACTGCCCCTCAAGAATTCAGACCCTCTGAGTGTGTACTTTATTTGGAACTAAAGTTTTCATAGATGCAATTAGCTAAAAGTCTTGAAATGAAATCATACTGGATTTAGGATAGGTCTTAAATCAAGTGACTGACACCCTTAGGAGAAAAGCAGAAATGCAAAGGTGGGAGGAGGTCTAGTGAAGATGGATGCACTGATTAGAGACAGAGCCATAGACAAGACATGTGAGGATTGCCAGGAGTGCTTCCAGAAGCAAGGAAGAAGACAGACAGGGTTCTTTACTAGAGATTTTGGAGGGAGCAAGACCCTCTTGACACTTTTATTTTGGACTTCTAACCTCTGTAGCTATGAGAGAATAAATTTGCATTGTTTTAAGCCACCAATTTTGTGACAATTTGTTACGGCAGCCCTAGTAACTATTATAGTAAGCAAAAACTTCATAGATAAGATAGCTCCCTTCTGGTTCCTGGTTTTATGTAGAGAGTTCAAGACCAGCCTATTATGATACATAGGATTCTACTTGTGACCTTGTGTGGGCCTTAAAAGTCCAAAAGTAGGCATATTTGGTCATATGTTTCCTACGGGTTGTTTGACTTTAACTTACTCTCATCATTTTATGTTTAGGCTCTCTTTTATTTGTGACACTTGCCAGTTTCATCCTTTTTTTTTTTTTTTTTTTGACACCAGCAATATATTCCTCTTTTTCTTTGTCATAGTCCACCTAGGATTTCTTTTTTTTTTAAGATTTTATTTATTTATTAATGAGAGACACAGAAAGAGAGGCAGAAACAGGCAGAGGGAGAAGCAGGCTCCCCATGGGGACCCTGATGTGGGACTCGATCCCAGGACCCCGGGATCACACCCTGAGCTGAAGGCAGATGCTCAACCACTGAGCCACCCAGGCACCCCTCCACCCAGGATTTCTATCTTCATGTGCCGGATTGTGACTTATAGCCTTCTGCCAATCCCTCCCTTTCTTGTCTTCCACTAATCATGCATCCTGGCTAGACAACTCTAAATTAAAAAAAAAAAAAATCCTCTTAGGCCAGGGGCTAGACACAATGCACCTAATATATGAATTTGGCTTATTTTTTCTTGAATGGGAATAAAGTGGTACTTTATTCAAAACTTTTTTCTCTTGGTGACTTAAAATGGTTTCCTTTTGCACTGAAATTTCTGAATTTTCACAATGTCTTTAAACAAATCTGCAGCAAATTTTGCAAAGGTACCATCCATTGGCTTTTTAAAAATGCCTTCATTCAAGACCGCTGGAACTCCCAAAAGGATTGTAGCATGTGTTTGGGTAGTAATGTAAAAATGATGATTTCCGTGTTAACATTTATGCTATATGTATCTTTAGTATTTATTCTCTATGTGTTTTAAAGCAGAAATACCAGTTTGCCTACTTTGGATTTCTTGAATAAAAGGATGAATATTTTTGTGTTTTAATACTCCCTTCCTTTTTCTTTCCCAAGTCTCTTGCCTGTGGGAAGCCCATACAGAATTATTTGAACTAAATATTATAGAGCAGCTGTGTTAATGAAAGCATTTGTTTTCATTTATTTTATGTGCACATACCTAAAGAATTATGCAACAACTATACATTTATAAATTTAATGAATGGATATCATAAATAAATACAGGAATAGACTTCAGTTAGAAACCAGAATTTGCAGTTAAAATAATTATATAAACTACACAAATAGACAGGAAATTCCAACTTTGTGAGATTTCTTGGGGCAACAGTATATCATCACTTGCTTTTAGTTTGACATAATTTTCTGCTTAATATTTGTACCTGAACTTCTTCACCACTTGAAAAATATAATATAGAGTTAATTGATGCATACAGAGTTAGAATATGGCCTTTGAGCTCTATGAGTTAAAGCTGGAAAATACCAATTTAAATATGATATGATATAGTCACATTTATTTAACTTTTGAATAGAAGGACTTAATAAAGTATAAACAATCTTTCATAATACTTACTTGAAAATAGTGAAAATACACAGGTAGTACAACCAATGCTAATAATTTTGAATAAAACCTAAAGTTTCATCTCACAAAATGACTTTTATTTTGATATTTTATAAAATTTAGAATTTTAATAACTTCCAATCTCAGCTCTGACATGTAAAGAGCTTTTAAGTCATAGCTACCATCCTTACAATAAGATGAAGTATTTTGTCTTTTCAAGGCAAGGAATTTTCTTTGACCCCTCAGCAAACTGCCACCCCAAAATTCATAGAGACATGTGGATGTGTTTGCACTTAACTATTGGATGTCAAAATATGACCCACAAACTGCTACAACTGGAGAAAGAAATCCATTATTATAGTTTGAGACTTCAACGCTTCCTTTCAGTAATTATAGATCAAGTAAGCAGACTATCAGTAAGTATACAGTTGACCTGACAATGCTATTAACTTGACCTAATTGACCTTTACAAAATACTACATTTGGCACTAGTAGAATACATACTCCTAAGCTTACATGGTGTCATCATCAAAATAGACCATCTTGGATAAAAAACACACCTGAACAAATTTAAAAGGATAAAAGAATGTAAAAGAATCCTTCATACTGTAGCTGTCATCACCTCTTCCTAGTGTATTCCAAATACCAGGTGGCCTCATATAATCTGGAAGGGAGTGACTTGTTGGTTTCAGGCCTTCGTTAGTTCTGCAGCAGCTAGACCAGGGATAGGAGTGGGAAACTTGCCAAGCCCTTAGCTCTACTTTCCCTTCCATCTGTAGGTACTCTTCCCAATCCCAAGCCCTCCATCATCAGGGGCTGAGGCTGGGACTGAGGGATGGAGTATGCCCCTGTCTGACTGCTTCATAAAAATTCAAAGAAAAAATATATAAAGTATGTTCTTAATAAGTACGTTCATATAAAGTATGTTCTTAAACTACAATGTAATAAAGCTACAAATCAATAAAGCAAAGATCTGGAAATCAAACAATACAATTTTAAATAACTCATGAAAAAGTCATAAGAAAAGTTAAAAATTATTTTGAATTAAATAAAAATCAAATTGCAAGAGTGAAATTTATGGAATGCAGCAAAAGCGTGCTTAGAGGGGAGTTTATAGCCCTAAATGCATATGTTAGCAAAGACTAAATAATCTAAAATCAACCTTAAGCTTCTGTCTTAGGAAACTAGAATAGAAACTAGAGTAATATAAGCCTAAAGCAAGGAGAAGGAAATAAAAAGAGAAGAAATCAATGAAATAGAAAAGGATAATAAAAAAACAAAAGCTTGTTCTTTGAAAAGATAAATTGACAACTGTCTAAACAGGCTAACAGAGAGAGAGAGAGAGAGAGGAAAACCTAATTACTAATGTCATAAAGAAGGAGGAGCTATCACTATTGATCCTATGGACATCAAAAGGATTATAAAATGGTATGATAGTGAGGGTGTTCAACAGATTTTAGTTTTAGTGGGACTTCCAATGTCGACTTCAAATCTTCATTCAAGCAAGTCCAGACATTGACAAAGAAGTGATCCAGCAGGAGTCAATTCAGAATGGGTAACGAGGAGCTTCTCAGAAGGAAAACATCTTCAAGGAAGATAGAATTGTGGTTTAAGTCAATAAAGTTGTAGTTTTAAGGGAAAAAAAAACAGTGCCCTGACTACAGCTTAAATTCTGTTAAATATAGCTGCCTTAACATAGGTATTTATTCTAGAGATAAGAAAAGAGAAAGAGAGGGGAAGAGGAATAATATGGAAAAAGAAGGTAGGAAGAAAGGACAGGTGAAAAGAGAGAAGAGGAAAGAAGAAAAATGAGTAAAAAAAAAAATGCATTTTGTTGAACTCCAGTCTTTGTTGCATAAGCAACATGCTCCAAGAATGTGCAAGGGAGACATAAAGACAAGGGAATAATCATCTCTAAGACAACCATGTGGTTTTGATACCACAAAGCAAAGAATGTTTGTGGGGGAGAAAGGAAATGGTAACTCACTCACAATATGGATGTTGATATGGATTAATGTATCACTTTAGTTGAAATGCTCACTTTTCTACCTCCTACTCTCTTCTCAACTGCTGAAACCACTCTTGTCATTGTTGCCAACAACAACGTTGGTCTTGCCAAATCCAATATTTTAGTCTCACTATTCATTTTACTCCACTCTGCAGAAGCAATTGATGAAATTGATCACATTTTCTGCCTTAGAACTCTCCTTTGTGTGACTTCTAGAAAATTTTATTTACTTGGATTTTATTCTACCTCCACTTATGCCTTCTCCACCTTCCTTTGACAATTTTCATATTTTCTCCTGCTTCTCCCCTGAGCTTTAGTCAAATACATCCAACTAAGTGTTCAACATATTTTTACTAGGATGTTTAATAAAGTCTCAAATTTAACATGTATGCAACATCATGATTTTCTCTTCCTATCCCTATCTCCACGTTAGCAAATGGCATCACTATTAGCTCAGTCACTAAGGCCAAAAACCCTATGACAATCAATGATTTTTTTTTCTCTCTTGTAGGCCAGATCATCTGCAAATGGATTTAAAAATGTTACCAGTTCTTGCCACGTATACTGATTAATTCTTGTCCAAGCTACATTATTTTTCCTTAGTGAGGTAGTAGTCTTTGTACTGCTTTCCCTTCCTCTGTTATTGTGGCCAACTAGATATTCTCCAAAAAACAGTGAGATTTTTTTTTTAATTTTTAAAAAAAGATTTATTATTTATTTAAGAAAGAGGGGAAAAGAGAGTGCATAGAGGTGGTGCAGAGGGAGAGAATCATTAAGCAGACTCCTCACTGAGCAGGAAGCCCAACATAGGGCTTCATCTCAAAACTGATTAGATCATGACCTAAGCCAAAACCAAAAGTCAGACACTAAATCACCTGAACCACCCAGGAGTCCCAGCAGTAAGATATTTTAGATGATAAAAAGAGAGTATGTCTCTTTTCTCTTCAAAATTCTCTAATGGGGTGTCTGGTTCTACATGTAAGGAGCTTGGAAAGTACAACCGTGTTCTATCAAGTAAATGTGGAATAAACTGAAGAACCAACTCTAATTGAATTCATAAAAAAAGGAGGACACAGGACAAACCACTGTCTCCCAAGTGGAGAGAAAGGTGACTACAAGTCATCACAGCTTATCTGAAAAGAGACTCACAAGAAGAAACTATTGTGTGAACCAATGCTAGGGTAAGGTAACTCAAGCTATTACTAACAAATTGCTGGAGTCTCAATGTGGACAACTCTGGATGTTAGAAATTCTAGGGGGCACCCAATCATAAGGACCCCCTACCCAAAATTGTGAAATTTATCTCTAGGAGCTTAACCAGGCTCCCACACTAAATATTGAAGTAAAATCTCTTTGTGTTTTTAAAGAAGGAGGGAAAGAACCATTTTGAATAACTCTCTTCTTAAGAAAGCTTGAAAAAAAAAAAAAAAAAAGAAAGCTTGCACTGAAGGGAAGCTAATTAATAAAACTTCAATTGATTCGATTTTATCAGAGATTAACTGACCTGGGAGAAGGAAAATACTAACTCTATGGAGCCATTGTGACCCACC
This sequence comes from Vulpes vulpes, assembly GCF_048418805.1. NCBI lineage: Eukaryota > Metazoa > Chordata > Mammalia > Carnivora > Canidae > Vulpes > Vulpes vulpes. Next base: position 53,896,762 of record NC_132792.1, on the reverse strand, counting down.
TTTACGGAGACGAAAGAAAAAAATTGAGAAACCTTTTGTGAAGTTCACAGTCCAGAGGCATAGGCCTGCTAAAGGACTGAAACCTAATCATAGAACCATAGAATGCTTCCCCTTCCCCCAAACTTGACCAACACATTGCTAAAGCCTGTTTATAGCAGTTGATTGTATCCAATACATCATATCTACTTTAAAGAAAATTATAGAGTGTGCCAAAAAGACAAAAAAAAAAAAATACAAGTTTCAGAGACAGAACAAACATCAGAACCAGACATGGCAGGGATTCTGAAATTATCATACGAGAAATTCAAAACTATTGTGATTAATACACCAAGGATTCTAATGGATAAAGTTTACAAGACCAGATAAACTATGTAAGCAAAGAGATAGAAATCCTGAGAACCAAGGAGCAATGCTAAAAACAAACAAAAACAAACAAACTAAAAACATGTAACAGAAATAAAGAATGATTTTGATAGATAAAATAGTAGACTGGACACAGTTGAAGAAAGAATCTCAGAGCTAGATGATATATTACTAGAGTCTGAAATGAAAACTGAAAACTGAAAGCAAAGTGAAAACTGAAAGCAAAGAGAATGAAATAGGAAAAAGAATATATAAGAACTAAGAGCCAAATACAAAACCTTATATATGTGTATATATATATATACATATATATGTATATATACAACATGGGAATATCAGGAGGAGAAAAGAAAAGAAACAGAAGAAATATTTGAAGCAATAATGACTGAGAATTTCTATAAGTTAGTGTCAGACACTAATTCACAGTCTAGGAAGCTAGATGAACAACAAACAGAGTAAGTGCTCAGACAAACAAACAAAACATTACACCTAGGCATATTATTTTCAAAACACAAATACAAAGAAAAAAATGCTGAAAGAAGTCAAAGGCAATAAAAAAAAATTCACCTGCAGAGGAGCAAAGATATGAATTATCTCCAACTGCTCCTTAAAAAACCATAAAAGCAAGAAGAGAATGGAGCAAAATATTTAAAGAGTTGAGAACAAACACCAGCCTATAATTCTATACTTTACAAAATTATCCTTCAGAAGTGAACAAGAAATAGACTTTCTCAAACAAATAAAATTTGAGGGAATTTGCTGCAGGTAGACCTATCTTGCAAAAATATGTTAAAAGATTTTTAAAGAGAAGAAAAATAATATAGGTCAAAAATTTAGATTTACATAAAATTTAAAAAAGCACTGAAGAAGGAATCGATGAAAGTAATTTTTTTTAATTTTTCTTAATTTATCTAACAGATAACAGTTTATTCAAAACGATACCAGTGGTATATTGAATTTTATATGTCTATCTATCTATCTATCTATCATCTATCTATCTATCTATCTATCATCTATCTATCATCTATCTATATACATATGCTTATGAATGCCTATACAAAAGTGAAATGAGAGGTGCCTGGGTGGCTCAGTCAGTAAAGCAGCTGCCTTTAGTTCACGTCATCATCTTGGGATAGAGCCCCAAATGGGGCTCCCTGCTCGGCGGAGAGTCTGCTTCTCCCTCTGCCCGTCCCCCTCTCTAATGTTCTCACTCTCTCTCAAATAAATAAATAAAATTGCTTTAAAAAATAAATGACAGCAATGATAAAAGGGACAGGAAAGAAATTGGGATTATTTTGTGCTCGGCGGAGAGTCTGCTTCTCCCTCTGCCCGTCCCCCTCTCTAATGTTCTCACTCTCTCTCAAATAAATAAATAAAATTGCTTTAAGAAATGAATGACAGCAATGATAAAAGGGACAGGAAAGAAATTGGGATTATTTTGTTATTATAAAATATGAAAATGGATTTGGATTCACTGACATTGTGTGTGTGTGTGTGTGTGTGCACATGGGCATGTTGGGAAATCTAGAACATTACCCCTAAAAAAGTAAAAAAGAGGTATAATTGATATGCTGATTAAAAACACGCTATAAAAGGAGAAAAGATGGAATAATAAAAAATGCTCAATTAAAACTACAACAGGCAGGAAAATAGTGGACAATGAAACAGAAACAAAGAAAAAGCAACAAATAGAAAACAATAATGAATATGGTTATATTAATGCACAGATATCAAAATCACTGTGAATATCAGCAGCTTAAATGTATTGATTAAAAGACAGAGAAAGTGGATAAAAAATTAAAAACTACATATTGTCTAAAAGAAACCCACTCAAAATAAAAGACCTATAGATTAAAAGTAACTGGATGAAGAAAAATTTACTATCTTAATGTTAATCAAAAGAAAACAGGAGGGCAGCCCCTGTGGCGCAGCGGTTTAGCGCCGCCTGCAGCCCAGGGTGTGATCCTGGAGACCCTGGATCGAAACCCACGTCGGGCTCCCTGCATGGAGCCTGCTTTTCCCTCTGCCTGTGTCTCTGCCTCTCTCTCTCTCTCTCTCTCTCTCTCTCTCTCTCACTCTCTGTGTGTCTCTATGAATAAATAAATAAAATCTTAAAAAAAAGAAAACAGGAACAGAATATTAATTTCAGACTTCAAAGCAAGAAAAGTTTGAAGTGACAAAGAAGGACATTACATAATAATAAAGGGGGATTATTGTTAAAATGAACATAGCATCCTTAATATGTATGCACCTAACAACAGAATGTCAAACTGTGTAAGGCTTAGACCATTAGAGCAAGGAGAAATAGATAAATTTACTTTCATTATAGGAAAGACTTCAACACCCTTCATCAGAAATGAACAGATCCAGGAGGCAGAAAATCAGTTTGAACAGTGGAAGTTAATGATTTACCTTTATATACCTGCTAGAATTGTCAAAAGGCAAAACACTGACAACACCGAAGGCTGGCGAAGATGTGCAGAAACTGGATGTTTCGTTCATTGCTGATAGAAATGATAGAAATAAAACATGATGCAGCCACTTTGAAAGACAGTCTATGATTTCTTAAAAGACTGAACTTATTTATATATAATCTGGCATATGCGCCTGGGTATTTACCCAAAGAAGTTCGAAATGTACATTTACACAGAAACCTGCACAGGGACGTTTATAGCATCTTTATTTATAATTGCCAAATTTGGAAGCAACCAAGAAGTTCCTTAGTAGGTGAATGAATTAAAAAAAAAAAAAAGGAGACCATCCAGATGATGGACTCAGTAGTGAAAGCCGTGAACAGCCAAGCCATGATAAGACATGGAGAAACTTTAAATGCGCATTGCTAGGTGAAGATAGCTAATCATAAAAGATTATATACTGTAGGATTCAACTATGTGACATTCTGGAAAAGGCAAAACTATGGAGATAGGAAAAATAATCAGTGGTTACCAGGTGCTAGAGGCAGAGGAGGGATGATTAGTGGCGCATGAAGTCTATCTAGGGCAGTAAAAATGCTCTGTAGGCTACGATGATGATGGACGCATGTCATTACACATTTACTCAATTCCATAGAACATACACTAAGCATGAACCCTGATGTGAACTATGGAGTTTGGGTGATGAGGATGGGTCAGTTCAGGTTCATCAATTGTGACAAATGTACCAATTTGGTAAGGGATGCTGATCATGGGGGACACAAAGTACAGATGGTCCTCGACTTACATGATATTTTGATTTTATGAAGGCGTAAAAGTGATGCACGTTTACTAGAAACCCTACTTTGAATTTTGAGTTTGGATCTTTTCCCAGGCTAGGCAGTATGATCTCCTGTGATGCTGGGCAGTAGCAGCCAGCCATGGCTCACAGCCAGTCACAGGATCACAAGGGTCAACTACTGATACACTTGTGACCATTCTATACCCAGACAACTGCTGTTGTTCACTTTTCATAGTTTTCAGCAAATTACAGGAGATATTCAGCATTTTATTTAAAGCAGTCTTTGTATTAGATGCTTTTGCCCAGCTGTAGGCTAATGTAAGTGTTCTGAGCACATTTAAGGCTTGCTAGGCTATGCTAGGTAAGTAAGTTAGGTGTATTAAAAGCATTTTCAAGGTACATTTTTGCCAATTTATGTTGTTTTTTTTTTGTACATACGCCATTGTAAGTCAAGAAACATCAGTATATGTGGGATAAAGAGTACATGGGAAATCTCTGCACCTTCTTCTCAATTTTGTTGTGAACCTTACACTGCTCTAAAAAAATAAAGACAATAAAATTAAACCAAAATAGACAAAAAAAAAAAAAAAAACCCTCCAGAGTCTTCTTAGCATACTAAAAAGAACACTTAAACTCCTGACCACTATTTTTGAGGCCCTATAAGATCAATTCTCTGTTCAATTTTGGCTCCTATAACTCTTCTCACTTGCTCTGTTTCATATATATTGATCATGTTTTTCAAATTCAGTGAGCATTTTCACTTTGAACTGAACAGGCAGGGCAAATACTCTAGGTGCTGTGCTTGAGACAGCCTCTGATTTGACCTTCTTCTGGTCACACCCCACTCCAAAAGCCAGGAATCCCTGGTGCACTCACCTCTTCTGGACTATGTTCTGTGTATCAAATGTAGAATTTTCTGTCCTTTTGGAACCTACTTGCCATATCTATCCTCCAAAGGACAACCTGTCCCACACATATCACCTACTCCACCACAGGTGTATATGGGTACAACCATGGACTGGTGATGGCCAAAAGGTTGCTGTTCTTCTGTGTTGAGGTTGCAGACAACACTTTGACACACAGATTGTGGTGCTCATAAGGAGGAGCATAAGGTCCTTCACAGTTCAGAGTGGGAAAAAAAGAAAGCCAGGCTGTGGGCCTAGGGTCTGAGGCCAGGGTCTAGCTCTCTGTGCATAAGAATGCAAGATGTCTAGAATTTTAAAATTAATATGACTCTCCAGGTTTTCATGGAGACATATTTGTCAAAGATGTAGGTCGTACTTTTTAATTTAACTATTATTTAGTATAATTTAGTGTTGTTTTGAAAATAACTTCGATATAAATGTTTTGGAAATACACAAAGTATATTATTTAGTGAAAGGAATACCTAACTGGCTCTTAAACATTGCTTTTTTCTTCTCTACATTGCCAAAAGAATTATTCCTTACTATTAATTTCTTGACAGAATTTTTATTATTGTACATAATTTATATTTCTAGAAATATGTATAAATTCTAAACGTATAACTGCATATAATTGCTTTACTCTTTTAGTTTGCCAAAAGTGCTATAAATTCACAAGAAGCTGATTTTTTAAAATGAGAAGCTAAGAAAAATTATGGAATGCTTAGTAATAAAGTAGGACAGTTGGGGGAGTTAGTCATTTCTTTCTTTTGTGCACAGACATTAAAACTGAGTGAGCATTGGTGAAATTCATAAAAACAAACAAAGAATATCAGTGCAAATAAATAATACATTGCAGACTATTTTCCACACCTGTATGGAATATTTTCCCCATGTCCTCATTATATGTTATAACCATATTTTGAGAAATTTGCTGACTTTAAGATAAATGACCTTATGCTACTTAATAGTGAACATCAAAAATTATGTGTTCACCTTTTAGTATTTTTGGCTCTGAGTAAAATTATAATCCATGAGTTTTTCTAATTTTCCTGTAAGTGTAACCATGCAATTTTTTTAGTAAGGAAAATTAACCCTAACAATTGATAAAGTGCTCACAACCTAAATATACCTAATATATCCATAAACTGTTATGCTGTCATTTCTTTATGGCTATTTAGATTTGCATACACAAAACCAATGTTTTGGTAACAGCACCAAGTGTTTCATATGTAAGACATTATTCACAGTATGTTTCCTGTTATTTTGCATAGCATTATTCTTTGTGAAAATAATGTTTTGGCCTCAGGAGGAATATTGCAATTGAATGCACAGCAATATATTTTTGGTATGGAGCCATGGTACTATGGTTTAATTTTTTAAAAATTACCTTGGCAGTCAAGTCAACAGTGCTAAGGTACAAGAGAGAGAGTCTGAGAGAGAGAGAAAGGGGAAGAGAGGAATACATTATAGAGAACATAAACAATTTCATTTTATTCTTAAATCTGACAGTCAATTTGTTAATAGATACAAGAAACTAGCTTTTTTAAAAAAAATATTACTTGGCCTTCTAAGTGGCATGTGTCTTTTACATAAATTACCTATAGTTTATATATTGAAAGTGTAAACTAGAGAATAGGTGGTGAAAATACAGTGATTGCTTCTTTGTGAGATAATTTCACCTTTGTGGTGTATATTTTTGTGAGTTTAATGATGAGAACTATAGAACTCCTATTAGTTTTTTCCAAGTTTTAATTTTTCTTTAGAGAAAGAAACCTGTCATTGTCAGTAAAGAAGTAATAAGCTACTGTTTTACTTTTCCGTAAAAGTAAACTTTCCGATCCCAAACTTCCGCACAGTTTCACATAGTATGTACATTAATGTGTATGTATGTTTTTAGAATGGCAAAACTCTTCTCTATTCAAATCACCTTTCGGCCCCACTGTTTACGTGTTCCTTTAGTCTCTGGCAAATTGCGTTGTGTTCAGTAATAATAGAATAATGGAATATGTACTTGTTGAATAAACATGTCCCAAGCCAGAGAAGCATAATCCTTTAAATAATTAAACTGACTTGAATGCGAAATATTTTATGTCTGGTTGTGCATATATACAGGTATCTGACGAAATTATTCTTTATAAAAATATGAGATGTCTCAAGATCTTGATGTGTTTCAACAAGTAAACAATGAATGTGATTCTATTTTTACTTTATATCAAAATGACATAGGTACTCTGGCTTGTGGTAAAGATAAATAGTGCCTGGATGCATTTTTGTAAAACTTGTGATAACAATTTCAACTTGTGGGCAGCCTGGGTGGCTCAGCAGTTTGGTTCCACCTTCAGCCCGGGGTTGTGATCCCAGGATCGAGTCCCACGACCGGCTCCCTGCATGGAGCCTGCTTGTCCCTCTGCCTGTGTCTCTGCCTCTCTCTCTCTCTCTCTCTCTCTCTCTCTCTTTGTCTCTCATGAATAAATAAAATCTTAAAACAAAACAAAGCAATTCCAACTTCTTCGTGAAAGGATACATTTCCATAATGGAATCTCTATACGTTTGCAAATATCCATTGACTATATGGTCAACCATCTATTCCAACGTATTTGCAGTATCTGCATTTTCTTTGAGTTTAGTTCTTAACCCAGTCCTATTGCTTTCACGTGAAATGTTTTCTTTGAAGTCAATGGAAGCTCTGCATGTGGGAGAGATTCATGGTGTGTGGAGGGAGATGAGAATTGCAAATGTGATTCCAAAACATCATAAAAAACATACTTATTCAAAAATTTAAACAACTAAGCTTATAGTTGATATATAATGTCAATGCATTTATATTCCAAAACCTCCAACATGACTTGATTCTTTGTTTTGCTTGCAGTGATTATTTCTAATATCTTTGGAATATAAAATTGTAAATGTCAGCAACAATCTCAGTGAGTTTCTATGTCCTCCTCATTTATGAGACTGCACAAACAGCAATATTTTAGCATCACACAGACACCTCAAACCTATCATGCCTCCAAATAGCTAAGCTTTTCTTCTTATACCCTTTAGATTCTCCTTCTATACTGTTGTATTGTTATAGCTCCTTCCTGAACATTCCACTCTTGCCCATCTTAACACCTATCCCTCTATTTTTCTTCTTTTTCAGCTGAGCACCTTGAAGATACCAGTAGTCCCTACCTCTGACACCTCCCCTCCCATGTTCTTGAACCCACTCCAATCAGACTGTCATCCCCACCAATCCACTTGTCTTTAACAAAAACTTCAGCGACCTCTATGCTATACAATCCTCATTTAATTGACATTATTCATTTGATGACACACTCTTTCTTGAAACACTTTCTTCCTCGGCTTTTTTATCATTTTTTTCATCACTCTGGCCATTCTGGATTCTTTCCCCATGCTCTTTCCTTCTCACACCTCTCTTCTCGGTATGTTATGCCCTTGGGCTCAGGCCTTAGTTTTCCTCTTCTGTTTTCTATCTACATTTATCCTCTGGTGGATCTCCTACAGTCTTCTACTTTTATGTTGTTTGAGGCAGATTAGTTCCAAATTTTATTTCCATCTGCAGTGTCTCCAGACTTGTACAGTTGACTGTCAAATAGACATCTCAACCTGAACAGCTAAAAAAATAAACTCCTTATCTTCATCTTGACCACCCCTTATAAACCTGCTTTCTTCTTGTTTCCTCACCTCAAGTAGATAAACCACATCATTCATCCAAATGTTCTAGCCCTAAATCTTAAGAACCACCACAAACCCCTTTTTCCAGCTCCCTTTTCTATCCTTGAACATCAGAACTTTAACTTCATAATATAAATGGACTACTAAATTTATAAATGGACTACTTCAAACCTTCTTCATTGCTACCACCCTGTTCCAAACCAGCATTGTCTTTTGATTGGATTTTTATCATTGCCACCTTTCTGATTTTCCTGATTGCATGACCACCACCCTTTAGTCTATTCTTCACACAGATGCTAAATAAATCTCATTAAAATTAAAAGAAAAAACAACCTATCCTCCCTCTCATCAGAACTCCCCAATATTCGATGCACTCACAAGGGCCTACCAGGTCCCTACATGTTCTGTCCATACAGTTTCCTCTGAGACCTGATATCCCACCATTCTTTGCTCACTCCCTCCGGGCAGTCTGGCCCCTTGGGAGCTTGTTGAATGTGAAAGCCAAGCACTAGCTTCAGGACTTTTAGACTATTTCCTCTCCCTGAAATAGTTTCCCCCAAGATTTGTACACAGTTCACTTCTTCACTTCTTTCAGTTATTCATTTATATATCTCCTTGGCAACACCTTTCTCCGCACGTTCTTGCAATTTCATACCTTTCCCTCCCCCCAGCATAATACCTCAACATTACCCTTTCCTGTTTTGTTTTTCCTTAGCAAATAGAGTGGTCTCTTCTTACCCATGGGGGATAGGTTCCAAGGCTGTCAGTGGACGCCTAAAACCATGGATCATAACAAACCCTAGATACACTATGTTTTTACATATATATATATATATGAATGTACATACATGTATATATATATGTACATATCTATGCTAAAGTTTAATTTATAAATTAGGTACAGTATGTGATAAACAACATAATTAATAATAAAATAGACCAATTATAAATGTAATAAAAGTTATGCGAGTGTGGTCTTTCCCTTCTAAAATGTCTTACTGTAAGGTATTCACCCTTCTTGTGATGATGTGAACTGATAAACGCCTACATGATGAGATGAAGGGAGGAGAATAACATAGGCATTGTGACATACCATTACTTCTGGACCATGGTTGACTGTAGGTAATTGAAACCTCAGAAAGTGAAACTGCAGAGGGACAACTCTACTTCTCATAATTTTATATATATATATATATACATATATATATATAGACACACACATACAAACATCACACACATATATATATGAGATTTCATATAAAATTAGTATATAGTATATGTATATATTATAATTGGTTTATCTTTCTTATTCATAGTCTTTCCACATAAGATCTAAATTATACGAGAATAGACAGAAATTTTTGTTGGTCTTATTCCCAACTTTATTCTAATCACATAAAATAGTGCCTGATACATAATTGTTGAACAAAATGAAAAGATCTCCAATCAGATCAAATTCCTCAGTAGATAATTTTATTTTGTAAACTATTTGACTGAAAGCTGTGGAGCAATAAAGTGCTTGTTTTTGGAACTTTTCTCTCACTACTCTATGATTTCAGCCGTTTTACTTTCTTTTGACAACATTTTCTTTATGCTGGGAATAGTCTTTTTCTGTTTTGTTTTTAAACCCTTTTGTGTCTGAGAGTGATTTATAGAAATGATAGTCTTCTCAAGGAGTGCTAGGAATGTGACCTATTATATTCTCCATAGTGGCTCTTTTCATATTCAGAATTCCATATGATGACAGTAATAAGTTCAAAAATTATTTTTGGTAATATAAATGAAGATACAAGATTCTTTATGTTTCTGAGCAAATTTCTTTAAGCAAATATTAAAAGTCTAAAGTTAATATAGTTATAAACATCACTAAATAAAGGACCTCACCAGGTCCCAGAATTTTCCCAGAATTTTATTTGAAATTAATAGATAGCTTGGAACCTAACATATTTTGGTTAAAATTCTGTGTTAGCCACTTAATAGCTGTGGAATTTAGATATTTAAACTGAGTATCAGGTAGTTTTTTTTACTATGTGTATAATTCACACCTACAGGAGACTGCATATGTTATAAATTTTTATTTCAAGATTTAGTACATCACCATGATCCGAAAAGACACCCAACTCTCCTAATATCTAGTTCCATTGATTCCTCAATAGTATCTAATATCCTGAAATCTTACACCATAGGTTCTTATTGCCTGTATTGGAATTTTATAGAATTAGTCATATAAAAAACTATCTTTTTTTTTCTGAATTCTTTCACTCAGTGCTATGGCTTCTGAGATTTATATATGTAGTAACGCCGACTTGCAGTTTATTTACTTAATTGCTATATATAGTTTTTCATTGTAAGACAAGGTCACAATTTATTTAATGACTTTTTCTTTGGTGGCTATTGACGGTTGTCATTTTGGACCTATTATAGTAATTGCTGTCAGAACACTTTTATACATGACTCACAGCTATATACACTTCTACTGACTTATAACTAAGATTTAGAGTAGGTTTGGAATATGTGTGTGTGTAGAGTTAAATATGACAGTACAAGTTGTTTCAGATCTTCTTCAATCTTGTTTTCTTCGAGTTTTTAAAAGTGTCACCATTTACCATGCATTGACTAGTGCTGTTGACTTGCATCTCTTTGATTGTTAATTGGCATATTTTTATGTTGTCAGTCTTTTGCGAAATGTCTGTTCAGGTGGTTTGCCCATTTATAATATTGAGTTGCTGATATTTATATTGATTTGTAGGAGTTTTTAGTATACTTAAGATATCAATTGCTTATATTATAAGTGTATTGAAATATCTTCTTTGCTCAGTGGCTTGTATTTTCATAATCTTAATGCTGCACTTGGATAAATAAAAATTCTAAATTTTAATATTTTGCGATTCAAAACTATTTTTTATAGTTAGTATTGCATGCGCTGTTTTTAAAATCTTGATTAGCTTTCAAGTTAGTAAGAATACTGTGATTCACTCTATAAGATTTTATTTGGATTTTACTTAGTTATTTTTATTTTTTACATTCAAATCCAAAATGCACCTGGAGTTATTATCTTATCTATATGCTGCAACGATCAAGGTTTTTTTTTTCCTCCTCACATAGGTATTCAGTGAGCTCAGAACAAATTATTGTGAAGATCTAAGATTACCTTTCCCATAAATCAAATATCTATCTATGGGTGAGTCTGTTTGCATAACCTCTTATGCTCTGATGTCTTTCTCTGTCTTATCACCAATGCCATGCTCTTTTAAAAGCTCTCACATTAAAATAAATCATTATATCAAGTAGAACCTGTCCTCTTGTGGTTTTGAAGTCTTCAGGAGTGTCTTAACTATCCATAACCATATTCATCTTCACATACATTTATGTATGCCTTTCTTTCAGTTTCAGATACCTTATGAGATCCATGTACCATGTTAAATAGGGAGTAGGGTGGTCAAGGCTACTTATTGCTCTGGGTATATACCTAGCCTTGCTTTCAGTAGGACACATCAGCATATAGATAGCTGTTGAAACCAGAAGGCTGGAAGAATGGGGCATTCTTCCAGCCTTATGGGAGAGGGAAAAGGAGAGCATAAGAACATTTTGATGGGTAACATTTAAGAGAGAGAAAGAAAATCCTCAATATGTATCCAGAGAAGTAGAAGAAAAAAGCAGGAATCAGAATTGTCACTGAAAATGAAGACAGAGAGGATTTTAAGAAGAGAATTGCCATAGTCTCAACTGATAAATAGCATGTTAGACAAATATTGCAAGTGTAATTGGTATTCTTAGCAAAAGCAATGCCATAGCTGCTGGATTCCAATGGGCTTGGCAGTAAGTGGGAGAGATGGCTTGAAATCAGTAAATGTGAATGACTGCAACCAAATATGGGCCAATTAGATTAATACTCAGTACTGGATAGTAGTGGCATTTGCAAATTCTATATTTTTAGAATGTGTGAAAGACCTATTCTTTAAAACACTTTTCTTGATGGTTTTTAAAAGATCTTTAAGTTTTAGAGACTAATAATACCATCCAAACAATTCTTGAAGTTTCAGTAAAAGCTCTTGAAGTTTCAGTAAAAATATCTGACGTTATGAGGGTAGTAGTAAGTCTGACCTAAGAAAAGGTCAATAAAAGCAGCAAAACATACAAATGACACATATGTACATTGAACTGTTTTAATTTAAAACATGTATTTTAATCATATGTATTGATTTATCAATAATTTGAAAGAAGGCTAATCTTTCAGACTAATTCTGCTTATACACAGTTCTGAGCTGTTACTCTTGCATAAACTACCAAATGTGCATTAACTATGAGTATTATTACCAGTTTCTTTATTTTTTTAATTTTTTGTTTCAAATTCTTATTTAAATTTCAGTTAGTTAACATTTAGTGTAATACTTGTTTCAAGAGTAGAATTTAGTGTTTCATCACTTACAGATAATACCTATTGCCCATCACAAGTGCCCTCCTTATATTTACCCATTCCCTTTCCTACCTCCCCTCCAGCAACCTTCAGCTTGTTCTCTATAGTTCAGAGTCTGTTTTATGGTTTGCCTCTCTCCTATGTTTCCCCCCTATGTTTATCTATTTCATTTATTAAATACCACATATGAGTAAAATCATATGTTTGTCTTTCTCTGACTTATTTCCCTTAGCATAATACACTCTAGCTCCCACCCACATCATTGCAAATGGCAAAAATTCATTATATATATATATGCTACAACTTCTTTATCCATTCGTCAATGTGTATTTGGGTTCCCTTTAAAGTGGAACAAGAGTTTAGAACATATAAAGCAATTTTAGTCCTTTATGATATTTGTCCACATCTAATTTGACATAATAATTTTTGAGTTAATAACCTATACTGAATTATCTCAAGCCATTGAACTTAAATTTCAAACATCCCACTCTAATTTCATGTTTATGTAGCATTAGTCTGTTTGACATTCAAATTAATGTTTGTCATAGACAACTACTAAAATAGCCATAAGAAATATTTTTAAAATATAGCAAATTGTTAGTAAACATTAAGTTTCAGGGTGCCCTGGCAAACAAGAAAGTAGCCAACATGTTTTGAGCATGAAGCATGCCTAGACCATGAGTTGATAGGCACAAAGAGGGAACAGAGATATTTGGTGATCCAGTCAGTCTATTCAAAGGGAGTTTAGTTGAAATACTGTTTACTTAAAGTAACTGACATGTACGTCTTTATTATTTGACGGTGTATTTTTATTTATTCTATATTAGAAAAAAAGAGTAGCTCACCATGGTGGACCATAACATAGATGTGTTTAAAGAAACAGGGAATAGGAAAATGACATATCAGGACTATGCGCTCTCTGCCTAAAGATTGATGGCTGAGTAGTAAATCCAATTCTGGAAGAGTCAGAAGATAATTGCTGATCTGCCAATGACATCCAAGTCTTTATCTCTTAGTCTTAACCTATCTCTAGACCACCTGAACCATATATCCAACTATGTTTTTGACATTCTCTCTGCATTATCTCTAACAGGTATATGAAAACCAATGAGATCAAAAGAGAACTTCTGATTTCTTTTCTATCCCAAACCTACTGTTTCACAGGAAGTCCTGTTGACTTAGTTTTTCCATGCTTTTCCTATATCCAGTCTTCCACAAACCTCAATAACACTATCTTCAAAATAGAGTGTGCTTACTTTTTATTTTCATTACTACACTAGTTTAAGCCACCATCCTTTATAGCCTAATTTATGAGATGTATTATTTCCCTAAGTCCTCTAATGGATTCCTTTCACAATAAAACCAAGTCCTTACTGGCCATAAAAAGCCTACAGGATCTGGCTCTTCATTCTCAGATTCCCTCCCTTTCTTCCCTAACTGGCCATTATGATTCAGCCATTTTACCCTTATTTTGTTTACTGTATAAGCAAGGTATTCATTTTCCACTGGTTAACTAACAAACCAAGTCACTTTCTAAAGTCAATCACCAAATTCCCATTTATTATATAAGAGAAACCAGAACTCCAGAACTGAAGGGGCAAGATAATAGCATTATCACAGAGTCTAAACTGTTCTCTTAGTCTTGATTTCAAAGGGAGTATAACTCGATAAAGGTCTATATTTCATGAGCCATGAAAATAAAATCGGTTCTTCCACATAGGGGCCAACTGCCAGATACACAATGAGAATCTACTGGGAGATATAAAACAAGAGGTGGATTCTAAGTTATACATAGGTAGAGAAACCATGTAATTGATCATCCTAAAAAGGACACTTGAGATTGAAAAGAAGAACCATTAATAATCACACTAGCATAAACTAGAACTGTTTCAGGCTAACCTGTCCGAGATTGCAACCTATGAGAAAGATTTACATTCTACCATTGTTCACATCAGCAATAATGCAAATTGTACTCCGGGTTATTGGTGCTATTTATTTGCTTTACATTTCATCTTTTATAAATTTTGTGCTTAACCAGCTCCTTGGAAGAAGAAGCTGAGAATCCATGGGATTTAGTCTCTGGTGATCACAATAATCCAAGCCAGAAAATCCCAAGAGGAAGATGAATTTCCAAAGGAAAAAAGCAAAAGACAGGACAATTGACCTTTCTCCTGTATGGACAATATATTTCCAAGGTTAAGTATTTGAAGATGTGTTTATTTTTATAAATAAAAGTGATAATTCCTTCACAGCTCAGTTGGGAATCATTGATAAAAATAAATCCACTAACAAAACTTAAATATTTAGAAATTAAACACTAAGTCTTAAATTTTAGTGTAATAACCATAACACCAGGCTGCATCTATAAAAGAAAATCATCATACAATTAGAAGGAAATATATTATTTCTATACCAGTATACAAATTGATGTATTTGCAAATATTCTCTGTATCATCTATATGAGCAGAACAAAATGATATATTGACTTACCTTTTGAGGACATTCTCTTATGATTCAATGATACTACTGATGCCAGGTGTACACAAGAAGAAAAGCTAAGAAAAGAGGAAAGATTATTTGGGAACTTGGGTATAAAAAACACTATCTGTATGAAAATATAAGCCTGACGGTGCATCCTTCCAGCTATTTCAGTTTTTTGCAAGGTGTCATTCAAGTGACATCCATTGTAATCACATATGTACTCTTTTTTAAAAAATTAGATCTCATTCACCTCTATTGAATCAGAATCTTCAGGTAGTAGATCTAATATTTTGCATTTTTAAAGAAGCTACCCAGATTATTTGTATGCAAAGGAAGTTTCAAAATTTTGATCCAATTAGCCAAGTCCAAGGACTCATACTCTTCTAAGACACTTGGAGGAAATAAAAACATAGGGATCCCTGGGTGGCGCAGCGATTTGGCTCCTGCCTTTGGCCCAGGGCGCGATCCTGAAGACCTGGGATCGAATCCCACATCGGGCTCCCGGTGCATGGAGCCTGCCTATCCCTCTGCCTGTGCCTCTGCCTCTCTCTCACTCTCTCTGTGTGACTACCATAAATAAAAAATAAAAAAAAAAGGAAATAAAAACATAGATGGTTTTCACTTTCAATGCAACTTAGAATGAGGGCTACTTCTACCAATATTGTGAATCTCTTCTCATGTGAAGAAATTATTTACTTGTTAGTGTTTGGCTTATAGATTTTTCTAACATGTATTTAGGGGAAAACAACTACGTAGATTACAAAGTGAAAAAAAGATGAAATTGTCATGAAAGTGGGAGAGAAAATGAATAGCAGGCTGTGGGGATTCTTGTAGAAGAGATTTCAAAGTTATGGGAATGGACTAAAAATAGTCAAGGAAAAGAATTTATCAACTAAAATATGGGAGTTAACTTATATACACAGGAGGTTTTATATGGGAAAAAAAAAAGGAATAGTAAAAAGACATATATCCATGAAAAAAAGTGGGGAAATTTTATACTTTGCATCGTTTAGTTTCTAACTCTACCATTCAGTATTAAGTTCCTAAATTATTGCCTTGAACTCTTCTAATACTAAAGAATAAAAACATACATTAGAGATTTTTACATCTCCATATCAAACTCCCAAAGTATTTGTTCAAGATTTTTTAAAAGCATCGAAGTGATGAAAATGAATTCCATATGGTACGTTACATATGTTAAAAGCAAACTTTATTTTTGTAATCTAAGGGAACATCTGTGCTTTATAACACATTTTTTGGTTGTACGTGATAGTCTGTTTTTCATACTAAATGGTTAGGCCACCATTATATTCTTTTTTTCTTCAATAGGAGGAGTGCCATTTTCAACTAGTTTGTTTTAATTAGCCTAAAATGGATAGCTTTGTTTTTTGTTCTTTTCATGCTTATGCCTAATTTTTTTCCAATAATACTTGAAGATCAGCATGCATCAATAGCTTCAGGGCAAAAGAAGACTGGAGGAAATTAACTGTCACCCACAGCCTAGGATTCTATCTTCCTTATAAGCAAAAAGGGCTAAGTGTTCCTTTATGTTGATCATGCACGCAGATCATGTCATTTCTATTAAAAATTAGACATCTTACATATATTGCATTTTTCCATATTGATAAAGAAATCCAAATTAACATGCTTTTTAACATTATACAAAACTTCCTTTTTGTGCTAGTTAAGTGAAAGAATTATGATGAAATGTGAGGGAACCAAAGCACAGTCTTAATTAAGCTTTTTTCCCTTAATTTTATTTGAGACAATTAATCTTCCTTCTTGGTGAATCTTTTCTGATTAGAAATATCATGCATTTTGTTGTGCTAATGAAAAGATATTTGTTTCAAAGAACATTTTCATTATTCGCTGTCGTTCTTGGTATAGACACGATGGTTTTTAGAGAGATTATAAAACTGTTACTGAGAAAATATCTACACTTCGATACTTTTTTTTTTTCATTTTAATATCAAGAATATCCTTAAAATTTCAGTGAGTACAGTGAGGCTCACAGATTTGAGTCTAGGGAATTGTAAAAATAAGGCTGTGCTTCACCAAACAAAACAGAATTAATGGATACTAGATGACTTCAAGCTTACTCTGTCTCTTGATGATGTGGTTGCTTGGCTTTTGGTCTTGACATGGAGTTATCTCTGGAAGGCAATTGATTACATTGTCAGTTGTTGGCAATTTAAAAAAATAGTGTTCAAATTTTAACTTGGTTTTGTAGTGTCGTTTCAAGAAAATTTATTGTGTTTCTAGGCATTAAAAGTTCCATCCATTGATCCAAAAATTGTAAAGAACAAAAACAGAAACAAATAGAGTATGAAAATTGTGTGTGTTTGCACATGTGTACATGTGTTGGAAAGTTCATTGTTACCAATGTCTCTCTGTCTCTGTCTCTGATCTCTCTCTGTCACACACACACACACGCCCCTCCCCCCCCACACACACACGCACACACACACACGCTTAAATGTCACAGATTATGCTAGGGGATGGGAGCCAATATGGCCAGGTATCATAAGTGATTAAGTCTTTCCACTTTATGTAACAACCCTCAATCACATTATTACATTCTACCTTGAGGTTGTGGCACTCACTTTAGGTGTGATGAAAATAAGCATTCATATTTAGCTAATTTTTGCAAGAAGAGAGGAAGGCAACATTTTACATTAAAAAAAAAAAAAGCTATTTCCGTGATACATCCATTCCTAAGCTATGAGTCATGGCACTGCATTTAATTGTTTTATTGACTTTGACGATGGAATATTGCAACATTTTCTTTTCCTGCTTATCACTTTAGCAGATTGCTAGATTACTTTCCACTGATTAAAAATGGCTATTTCTTACACAACTTGCTTCTTATAGTGTCAGTCGATATTTTAAAGCAATAGGTAATCCATCTCCCTTTTATAGTTTACATAATGTTTGAAAATGTTGCATTTTTTTTCTAGGCAAAATATTCTCTCTTTACCAAATCTTCTTGTTTCCAGGCTTTAGCACAATACTCATCAGCTTTAAGAGAATAATGTGAATTGTACAGTAGCACTCCCTTTACTAGTCCACCAAAGAAACTAATGCTCCATATATACACTTTACTCTTTACTCTTTTTTTTTTAAGGTTTTAAGGTGTCTTAGTCGGACTCATGAACATTGCTAAGAAAGAGCAATAATTACCTAGGGCTAATGGTCTGGCCAAATTTAGAATTAAATACATCAACTATCAGTATTCCTTATACCTGTGAGATAAATATATATATGTGATGCTAAAGTTACAATTGGTTTACAAAATGTTATTTGAAAAATTATGAATTTCATAGCATATGCATGACAAAATAATGAAAACTGCAAACTCATCATTTATTTCCTAGAAAAAAAAGTGCATTTTTAACCATTTTGCGGCAAGAGGGATACATTTCAAATCAATATTAAATACAATGGTCATCTTTCAATTTTTTAACGGATTTTATTTATTTAAGAGAGAGAAACCACACATAAGCAGAGGGCAGGGGCAGAGGGAGAAGGAGAAGTAGACACCCTGCTAAGTGGGAAGCCTGACATTGGGCTAAATCCCAAGACCCTGATATCATGATCTGAGCTTAGGGCAGATGCTTAACCAACTGAGCCACCAAGGCTCCCCACACCTTTCATATAAAGACACATTTTGGGAAATTTGACGATAATAATTACATATGCATTCATGCAGTTAACACCTAGATACAAGCAATAAACTCAAGGCTCTAAGGTACCACAGGTCCAGAGAGTAACCTGTATCAATCTCAAAGAAATGTTTTTTGTTTTTTTTTTTAATTTCTTAGGTTGTAATTCTTTATAAAACCACTAAAGTGAAAGTTAATATACTTGAGAAGATATTGGAGTTAAGAAACATCTGAAACCATACATTATGTATATTTATGTGCGAATGAAGCATGATTAATGGAAAAACCTGTATATAGGAATAAAAATAGGATATTTAGCATCAGATAATAGAGAGGATATAATACCCTTACAAATCCATGAAAAGACAAAGACTTACAGAGCAAATCTTAAGAGCAAGATAAGAAATTACTGACTTAGAACATACATGATTAGGAAAAATCCTGAGAATTAAACACACACACACACACACACAGCCAAGAATATACCGAAACTGATTTAGATTTTTGCCATAGTGTCTTTGCAAATAGGATAGATAAGTTTTCATTGGGTTCTCCAAGAATGAAATACCTAATGGTTCATTTATGTGATCTTTATGGATGAAATATCAATAGAGATGAACACTTGACAAATATAGACAAAAGCATTCCATAAGTGTCCTCTTAACAAACTAAATGGTTCAGGAAAAGCTGAGTGATCCAAGAAAATTTCTTTCTTTTTCTACAACTACTGACACTTTATAGGATGACTTATTTGCTTTTGATGAAAGCACTGATTGTCTTGATGTATATAAGAGAATCATATTAAAATGAAATGATTATTGTTATCATCATTGCTATTTTTACATATTTCTGTGTGCATTGCTATGAGTATATGGTATATGCTAGATAGTACTTACTATTTTAATTAATTCTCACAATAATCCTACAATTAATTGGAATAATGAATTTATGTTGGTAACAAAGATGAGGAGAGGCCTAGTGAGGCATTGTGAACAAAGAAAAAAAAAAGAGTGCTAAGACTGAAAGTACAAACATAGTAGATACAGAAAATTCTAAGAAATTCAGAATTGCTGGACATTAAAATAATAGAAGAGTATGTGGAGGAGAAGGTGGTAGAGGCAAAATGCAAAGCTTTTGTCCAAAGGTTAAATCAGGAAGAACATTGTAGCCATGCCAGAGAAGTTAACCATTATCCTATACTTAATATAAACTACTACATAATACTGAACAGAACAGAAGCATGATCATATTCATCTTTATAATGTTAACTCTAATAGTATGTGAGGAGAATGGAATGGTAGGAATGGAAGTAGACAGAACAATTAAAATATTATTAAAGTAGTCAAGCCGACCAAATCCTGAATTAAGTTAGTGCTGATGGAGACAGATGGAAGTGAAAAAAGAAAGCACATTTTTGATAGATAAAATCTGCAGATTTGACCCATGATTAAAGGTGACAACACAGGTAAAATATGTGGTCTAGTATGGCTTCTAAATATGCAGTCATTTGTGAAAATCCAAACCTGGTAAATATTATTTCAGCTAAATCTGAAATTTTTAGAGAGATTTCTCAGTTTTATGTAACATATCTTCCTATAGTAAAAAAGAAAGAAGGAAGAAAGGAAGGAAGAAAAAGAAAGAAGGAAAAGAAAAAATATTTCTTTTTCTCAGTTTGATGTACAGCATGTAGGTAAAATGTTGGAGAATCTTGAAACTCAAGGATTGATATCAGGATCAAAGGCTATTTACTTCTATCCTGCCTCCTCTGTTTTTATACTTTTTATTTATTTATTTTTTAAAAGATTTTATTTATTTATTCATGAAAGATACAGAGAAAGAGAGAGAAGTAGCTCTTAGCATTAATCGGCTACGACATACCATTTATAAATAATAACATTAGTTCAGAGTATATTGAAAACGGTTATACCTCAGAAGATAATAAATATTTCCACTTCCACCACACAATTATTTTGCTCCCATAGCTTTAGTTACTTCCCAATGGAGAATGGTGAGTTGGAAAATGAGTTAGAAAGATTCTCATCTTGGACTACAAATCTGCTTTTGTAATACTGGACACAGAGGCAGCTAGAATTATAGAACTTAACAACTATCTGGGAGCTAGCATCTCCAAAGAACCCTTTTCTCTTCCAAGGAGAATGGAGCTAACAAATTACTCCAGAGCAGGAGCCCTCCTTGCACATTAGACAGTATCTTCCTTACAAGTGACCCCAGGAGATTGTGTGTGTATTTATTAATGGTCAAACATGAGTGTGTGTATATATTTTGGATGTGTTTTGCATATGGGGCAAATAGGATGATTGCAAAAATTAACATTATAACATTACATCTGCTTGTAGCAGATTGGAAGTATACTATTAACCCCTTTTTTAAAAAGATTGATTGATTGATTGATTGATTGATTGATTCATGAGAGTCCCAGAGAAAGACTGGTGGAGACATAGGCAGAAGGAGAAGCAGGATCCTCGCAGGGAGCCCTATGCAGAACTTGATCCCATATGCCAGGTTCACGACCTGAGCCGAAGGCAGGCACCCAACTGCTGAGCCACCCAGGTGTCCCAGTATACTATTATCTATAGTCTCTTAAATGTTATTCCTACCGTAGAGGATCAACCTTTCAGTTTAACAATAAGCAAAATTTATAATATTTAAATTATGACATATTAATTAGAATACAATCAAATTTTGTTTTGAAAACTTTTGGTATTTTCTCTTGAAAGCAGATTGTAAAAACCAGTAACAGTCTAAGGTTAAAGTGTATACCTTTGGGAAAATATTCCAAATCAATTAGGTTATTTTGGCTGGTATATAGATAAGAATACAAATAAGTTAATACAATTGAAATAAGTCTAATGTTGAAAGACTTGAATTATGTACATACCACCCTTAAATGTGTATGCATTTAGAAATGTTTTGCTCAAACATAGGTCTGAATCGAATTAGAATTCAACTATAGCTTTTGGAATATGAGTATCAGTGATAGTATTATTTATTTCAGTGAGAGGTTGGAAGGATTCAACAAATCTGGAAATGATTAGGCTTCCTTCAGGAGCTCACATTTCAAATTTTTGAAGACTGAGAGAAAACAAGCCTTTTAAGGGCAGGAACTATGTCTTACTCATATTTAAAATTCTAGATCTGAACACAGATCAAATGAAACAGATGAATCAATGATTAAATTAGGAGTAATATATATATATTCTTAATTTAATCACATGTATATACTAGCTTGTAGAAGAACACACATTTATTGAGCATCTACTGTGTCCCACACATTATACTAGGTATTTTTACATAATTTATCATATATTACATAGAATATATCCATCATTATTTGGGTATTAAAGGAGATGTAGGTATATTTACAAGAGAAAACAAACATGATTTTTCATAAAAAAAAATCAACAAATATATTGAGCACATGAAATGTACAATGATGGAAAAGCTAGGAGACAAAAGAGTCTGCTGGAAATCATTGAAGGAAGAGAAGTAAATTCTATGTGGCAGAGATGGCTGTCCACCACAATTAATATTTCTCTTTCCATTGGACAGAGCCGTCATTCATCAGCAGCTACACAGACAAGGAACTATATTTAATAGTAACTAAATCTTTTAATCCAATATGAACAGAAGTGAATGTGTTTCCATTTTGGGACAAAAAGCTTAAATCTGAAAATGTCTTATTGATGATCTTTTCCCCATCTGGCTAGTTGGAATGCAGACAATCACCAGGGTCACATTTTAAGTCCTGAGTAGAAGATGTCAGATCTTCTATCAGCACGGATTCTTGATTGTTTCTGTGGTAAGGGCTGACTTGCAAACCTGAACATTTATTCAGTATAGGTATATGAACAAGATATAAACCTATACTAATTTAATCCATTATACCATACTGGGGCTATTTGTTGGAACAGTTAGCACTAACATTTGGCATTTGCATAATAAATAGTTTGGTGGTAATAGTTGACAGAAAGGTAGATGAACTCATTAAGAAAGCATTATGAAATGAAGTGATATTAGACATTAAAGGGCATATTCCATTACAGAACAGGAGAAAGTATGGTAGTGATATGGCAATAAGATTGGTGTGTGTGTGTGTGTGTGTGTGTGTAACTTTGAGAAAGGGGTTGTGCAGGTTCTTCCCATTGTCATTCACTAGGAAAGGATTATGGAAGAACACAAACATCAGTCTAGATGCCATGCATGCTACAAAATAGGAAGCTGTCACAAGCACTTGACCAAAAAAATTACATGAAAAAAACAATATTTTAGAAGGGTTAATTTATCAATATTGTGAAAAAAGCCTTAAAATAGGGGGCATCTGGGTAGCTCAGTTGATTTCCACTCAGGTCATGATCTGAGTCCTGGAATCAGCTCCTTGCTCAAGGGCAGTCCACTTGAGATTCTCTCTCTCCTCTTCCCTCGTCACCTCACCCCTTTCTCTCTCTAAAATAAAAGTAAATGATATCTTTCAAAAAAAAAAGAGACTTAAAATGGGACAAAGATAATTAAATAAAGAGAATAAACTTCAACCATAAAGTAGGCACTGACGGGAACACCTTTACATCCAAGGGTGGCTGTGGCAGATTCCTTTAGTGCCCCGGTAAGTAATGTAACTGTATGGAATAGGAAAATAGACACTGAATAGGAAATAGAAGGAATTATCTTCAACTGGAAGAGTATTTGTCCTGCCTTCAGATCTAATAAAATTTTTAAAATCTGCCTGTGGGGCCGGTAATCGTTCAGTTTTGCTACCTGCTTTAATACATATAATTATATTCATACATATTTATGAATGAGAAAGAGAAGTATCTACTGGTTTCAAGACTATAAAATGTAGAAAGCATCAATGGGATTATATATGTATGACAAAACGATATATATATATATAAATGTATGTGAGATACATGTGTGTATATATAGATATATAATTATACATTTTGAACTTGTTTTACTTTTCCATGACAAAACTGAAGATCTGAAAGGTAAAAGGGCTTTGATAAAGTTATACTGTAAATAAGGAGTAGATTTAGAAGTAAAAATACATCACTTTAAAAAAAATACATCGCTTTTCTGAGGTCCACCATCGCTTTGCATTATATGATAATGTTGTGACTCCTGCCACACACATGTCATTGGCCATAGCAAAGTATGTGACTGAGCTTGACATCAACACATAAGAAAGTAGACTGCACTCATTACAAATTCATAATAAAGGTGTAGATTCAGGGAGAGGTGAAGTATTGAGGTCAATTATGTGACCTACCACTCATTTATTTAAAATTACTATTTAGAATTTCAGTGATATTTTATATAAAAAGACTTAGAGAAAATAGGAAAATTAATTTGTTTCTCAAGTAAAAATTCTCAGGTAAAAATTGTGACAGATTATGCAAGTAATGTTTTACCAGGTAAAAATTGGTTGGGAGCCCATATCTAAGCCACATTTCATTTGGAAAAATAGGCATAGGAGCCACCTCACAAATTTGTTGCAAGGAACAAATGAGGTAAAGCAAGTAAATCATTTAGCAAAGTACCTGGCCCATCATAAGTGCCCAATAAATGTTAATGATTATTGACTGTAGAAAGAATTTACAAAATCCTCAAAAATAAGTATAGAAAAAG
The DNA here is from genome assembly GCF_048418805.1 of Vulpes vulpes. NCBI lineage: Eukaryota > Metazoa > Chordata > Mammalia > Carnivora > Canidae > Vulpes > Vulpes vulpes. Next base: position 53,872,400 of record NC_132792.1, on the reverse strand, counting down.
TAGGCATAGATTACTTTTTCAAAAACAATTTTTCCTTTAGTAGAAAAATCAGATAATTTTCTATTGCATAAAGGGAACTTTGCCCATCATAAATAAGTGAATATGGCTTTCTCCTCTTGGGATGTGAAAATACATCTAGATCAAAAAGAGTGTCAGTTTTTTCTACATAGCCAACTAAAATTATTTCCTATTTGTCATGAAGCAAATGCTGTGGCAATGATTACACAGGAAGGGTTATAATCCATAATACTCTGCTCCACTCAAATTTCCATTTTGTTATCATTTGAAATGCTCCTCAATTTAAATGAGGTTGAGTATGATGTACATAGTGCTTTAAACACTCTACTTTGAGTATTTATGATACATTTGCACATATTTGTGGTTAAAATATAACAGTGCTTTTTAAATCAAATCAAAACATCTTAATGATTATGTTCTATCTGCAGCTGACTAAAGACTAAGCAAAGTCACAAAGATTCCATTGTCTATGTGTGTTATATAAGGTGATAAGCTAAAATCATGAAAAATATTAGCTGGAAAGCTAAATTCACAAACGTTCTAGTTTTTTGTTAAAAATATCTATATATACTACCAACTTTATTTTTCAGGTTATTAAAAATAAAAACCCAGTATTTAGCCAGTTATTGCAAAGAAAATATTTGATAATATCATAAGACGATAACCCCCAAGGGAAATAGGAGGACCTATTGTATTGATGCATTGCACAATTTCCTCTAATATTCAATAAAGTACCAAAAATATGTGAAAAATATTGGAGTATGATACATACAGAACTAATACATTTCAATCAATTAAATCACATGCTTTAAAGGGAAAGTTCGCATTTTCTCAGAGTTATATGAAAATGGCTACTTGTAATAAAGGGCTACAGAAAGGATAAAATCCTTCACAGAAAAAAAAATCATATTTTACTCAGTGACTATTTTTTAAAGATATATTTATTTATTTTGAGAGTGAAAGAGAGGAAATGTGGTGGGGAAGGGTAGAGGGAAAAAATCACAAAGAGACTCCCTGCTAGGAGTGGAGCCTGACTAAAGGCTCCATCTCACAACCCTGAGACCATAACCTGAGCTGAAATCAAGAGTCAGATGCTTAACCTCCTGAGCTATGTTGGTGCCCCTATTCAGTCTATTAAACTTATATAATTTTTATTCTCCCAAAAGAGAGATCAGAGAATGAAAGACTAAATTTGTTGTATTAAAAAGTTTGTACAAATATGTATTCAAGACTTTATAGGGTGCCTGTCACAGAATCTTCTCAAAATATATGTATTGCAAAGAGATGATGACACTGGTCATTCAGTTCTTGATTCCAAACAAAATTAAGTGGACAAGCTAAGCTGTTACCTACTTGGAAAGCCCTAACACTGTTCTCCACCAGCCTTCCCAATCCCTTCCTGGTCACAGATACCTATCTGCTTCTTGTCCTCCTGACCCTCCTTTTCTTTCTTCTTCTTCTAGCTAGAACATACAGACATGGACCCACAAGTGGAGAAAGAAATTACTCAGTTGTTATCAAGATCTTAGACTCTTGAGGACTGTGGTAAATGATAGCAAAATTCAGAGATAATCAAAAAGTCAGTTTTCAGTCTGTACAATAGGGGAAAATGAGACTTTCAAGACAAAGAAAGAAATGTCAAATTAAAGCTGAGAGGAAGAATTTGGGAGATCAGGAGGGAAACACAGGAGATATGGCAAGTTGTTTGGCCCTAAGTGCCTACCAAGTAGAGAAAAAATGTCTGAAAGACATCCCAGGAAGGAAGAACTTCTAAGTACATGCTCACTTTGAAACCATGAAATGCCTGAGGTGTATAACTCTCAAGCCAGGGAGAAGAAGACAGCATGCTACCCAGAAGCCTCTTGGATCAATCTGATCCTCAGATTTGCCAAGTATCAGGGGTCACTAGTTTTTTTTTACTAATTTTTAAAAACTTTATTTTTTTGAGAGTGAGAGGGAGTGGGGGAAGGCAGAGGGAAAGAGAGAATCTCAAGTTGACTCCCCGATGAGCATGGAGCCCAACATGTGGCTGGATCTCATCACCCTAAGATCAGGACCTGAGCTCAAACCAAGAGGCAGACGCTTAACTGACTGAGCCACCCAGGAGCCCCAGGGGTCACTAGATTTTAAACAGATTAAGGTTTTGTTACAGTGATGCGTTATTCTGTTTCCTTTCACAATTTGCTGTTGAAGTCCCTCAGAATTTGAGACATACCTGGTCTAGAGGCCTGAGTCAAATGATTCTGCTGGAAATCCTTGTCCCTACTCCACCACTACAGGCCCTAGTGTTAGTATGTGTACTGCATTGTAAATAGGTAAACTTGTACCTAAAATGGTAATTTGTCTGAAATAAGTGCCTCTGCCTGTGTGTATGTTGACATTAAGGCAACATGAAAATGCAAATATTTACCAAACTATTCCAGGTTAGAGAAAAAAGGGGCAGAGGTTTAGGGAAGGGGTAAAAGTAAAGCTATAGTATCTTTGTTAAATATCGACATCACACACACACACACACACACCAAAGAGGTGTAATACTTCTTTTTTTAAAGTTTCTCTGATCCTGCCACTTTTGTCTTAATCTTTTTACTTGGAGTCCACTTGTGCTAAATATTCTCCAGCCACTGATCTGTATTGACTCCACTCACCTTCTTGCCACCATGATAAATATCAATAGTCTATGAAATATTTAAAATAAGTTATTGTGTCTTGGTTAGTAAGTATCTGTTCTCACTTTTCTTGTTTTCCAAATTAATTTGACATTTATAGCTTGAGCAACAAATATCTTCATATTGGAAGAGATTCAATGAAGAAGTAAAATGGCTTTCCAAAATTCTAGTCTCTATCCTTAGAACTATTTGTAAACCAAAGAAATAAAACTTGAAGGTGAAGAGGAAATTTGTTGTAGATGTTTATGGGACCCAGCATTCTCCTCGGGATTTCTGGGTTCTTCAAGTCTGGCATTCTTAAATGTGCCAGGGGCAGAAGATGGAACCCCTGAGAAGTAATTCATGGGGAAGCATGAATAGATTTGGGGTGCAAAGAAAAATAGGGGTTTAAGTGGGGTAAGGGAGGGAAAGAACATGCACAACTTTGGAAGACTATGTTTACTATGAGGCTTGAGCAATGAACCCAATTATGATGAGGGCCAGAAGTGTAAGGAAGGGTGTCTAAAAGTCAAAAACAATATGAGTAAAGAATCCAAGGCAGGGATGCACGGGTGTTGGTAGAGGACTAATTTCTGTTTGACCCTAACTTTTGCAGGTACATGCATTAAAAAGCTGCCTTGAATTCTAATGGAATCTTCTTCCAAATTTTCCTGCTCACCAGTGTTACCTTTACAACTTTGACTATGGAATCCTATTGGGCTTTTATTTATTTTTCTCTTGGTAGACTTAGCCTTTTAAAGAATGTGGTCTCTGCTAAGAATAGAAATAACTGGCACAGCTATAATAGTGGCTGTTTGTCTCTGAGAAATGCTGTGACATTAAAAAATCAATTTTCTTATTTTACCGAGTTGTAACCAAATGATAATGATTCTGTCATTTTCCCTATCAGTGGTCTTTCAGAACACACCTCCCTGCATATTGTAGGGTAAGTTTCTTGAGCTTTTTTCTACCAGCCAATCAACTTTTGACCAAGATGCTAAATTTTAAAAACTTTCTCATCTATTATTTTCAACACTTGATTCCCAAAGCAAATTTTATATAGCAAAATAATACCTGGAGTGAGGATGTAGGAAGCAAGACCAAAAGGAAATAATCAGGATGGAATTTCTCTTATAATAATAATAAAAAAAAGTGATAAGCCTTCCCTCCAAAAATTGTTCCAAAATGGAGAAGCGGAGATCTTAGCATCATTGCTGGATCATTTTAGCACTGTACACTTCAGCAGCGCTTAGTATACGGATACTCCATTGTACCCCAAGTCACTGACTATGTGGTTCCTGAGCTTTCATTACCTTTAAAACTATAAATTACTGGAAATTAAATATTGAAATTTTATTTTTAAAAACTAACCACATAAAAATCTTTGTCTCTACATTGCCATTTCTGTCTGCCACATTATGCGCTACCACAGAGAGAATGGTTTGTTATTGTAGCACACTGGCCTGCATAGCACAGGATAGGGTTTATGTTCTGTACATTCTTAGCCTTTGTGGAACTATACTTTCCAATTTATAACAGGAAATCCAATTCTATAAAAATCTAATTATTTCATATGGTGGACTCAGCATGACTCTCCCCTCTACTCTTTCCCCCTTTATTTGGCTGGGTGATGAGTGTATTTCCTCTAGGGTTTATATTTTTCAACCCAGCTACATTTTGAGAACACACACACAAAAAAGGGATTTGGCACACGTCTTTTCCCATCTCCTCTCAGTAATTATAGTTAATGAAATTACGTGTGTTTTTTCACTTGTGTGGTCTTCTGGAAAATAAGAGTTTATTTTATTCCAAAAATGTCATTTCAGTATTTTGGTTGGTTCAGTATTATTATCTTTTTCAAGGGTAACAAGCAGATTCATTCCAAAAATATGTTAATAATTATGGTATTAACCAGAAAAGGAATTGCTGTACTTTAAAATTAAAATTCATCTTCTGCTGCTCTGTTCTGTAATAACTAGGTCATCAGTTTGGGTGTGCCTGCTTAACATGCATTTACTATCCATATGTATTCCCTCACCTAGAGGCCTGATATTTTTAATGAGATTATATCAAAGGATGAGAAGGCTGGAGAGTAGTAACATCATTTTACTGGGTAATTCCCAGAACTCTGATCCATTTCAGTGAGGCAATTAAGACTGCTAACTACAATAAATGATACTAAGAGATTATAGAGGTTTTTCTGCATGAGTGCATAGTTTAAAAAATAATTTAGGTTTACTTAACATAAAAAACACTTCCAGAGGGGAAAAATAGTGTTTTTTTTTTCTTTTCATTTTTCAATTTAGCTGAATGCAAAGAAGCGATTTTCCCTTACTGTGCCTGTGTGGCACTTACGCACACTCTATGATAAATGATTTCTTTGAGGTGTGCTGCTACAAGAAGTAAATTTTAATTGTACACTTTTCCTGCATGTCACTAATACCTATAACGTTCATTAGCATTATAGCTACTGTGTTGTTTGGCTGGGGGAGGACTAACGAGCCTAAATATTATTTTCATGAAGAGCTGTGTGCATTTCGCCTCTTTCTTCCTCTCTCCAGCTTATTACTGCCATTGCCTCCAAAGACAATAGGAGTGTTCCTAAAAACAAACACGGAGGAATCAAAGTTTGTCGTCTTGAAGAGTTAATTCTGACAGAGAGGTGACCTTTATCCCTACATACTCACTCTTTTTTTTATTTTATTTTATTTTTTTATCAAGCCTCTCCAAAGGGACTCATCATATGCAGGGCTCTATGAAGAGAAAAAGAAGAGCATTGTCCTTATCACCTCCTTCCAGAAAGTGGCAGAGTAATAGGACTTTGTAAGGCGAAATGAAGCCCAGTCTGATGGCTGCTGATTAAAAATTGACTTTGCCACATCAAAGAGGAGTTGAAGGTGAAAATGATGATCACTTCCCTCTCCCAGGGACCCTGCACCATTTCTTTTATTCAACCTTGAAAGGTTCTTTCTGAATAAGATAATATCCCTCGAGTCCATTCTGCCTTGGCAGCATGGAAAAATGTAGATCAGTATGCCTATTCTTTATGAAAAAAAATGGGATTTTGTTAATGACATAGCACTTTAAAGTGATGGCTTGTATGTGGTAAATGCTGAGAAATTAATTATAAAATGCTCCTTAGACTGCAGATCAAATTAATTGCGGGTATGAGCTACTAAAAAGACCACCGGAAACCTGAACAGTCTTTACTGTGTTTTCCTGATTATTTCCACCCTTAGACTAAATATGGTTACCTGTGCTTCTTTTTATTTCCACCACATTTTAGAGACACCGAATCTCAGGAAGGTTGTCATCTGTAGTATAATATCTTTATGCATAAAAGGAAAGGTATAGCCTTTTTTTTTTTTTGTCAACATGTATTGCAAGTCTATATTTCCTAAACGTCTTATGCTACCCATTTGGAGATACAGTCCCCAGAGGATCTAAATATATAAACATACAGGTCTATATAACTGTAATACATGTGTATATATAGCTGTAGATACAGCCTAACTAGACAAACACATGAATATAGATAGAGTTAAAATGTCTGCTAAGGAAGATGCTAGAAAACATTTATGCACTTATAGACAAATACGGAATATGAATCAGCACAAAAACATCAAAGGCATGAAGAAAATATTTTATCCTTTCTGGAAAAAAATAAAGTCTTATGTACAGAATTCATAAAAATTTGATACTTGGAAAAAGTTTTCATACATTCACTGTAGAGTTTCCTATTAATCCTCACTTATCATTAGAGCAGACAACATTTCCAAGCCGGGCATCCTTCGCTTTTTTGATTATGTCCATAATTGTATAATTAAGAAATTTCTCATGAATTATCATAGAACTCTGAAATACAATATAAAGATTGAAGAGTAATTGAAGCTCTTCCCAATGACTTAAATTCTTAAAATAGAAATGAAAAGTAGATAAAATAGAAGCTACATATTTGGGTAAATGAAATATCTTGAAATATTAATTTTCTAAATAAATTCCTTGTGAAAAATAGATTATCACTTAGGTAACAGACTATGCTGTTTATAGGCCTCATATATCCATGTCTCTGCACTGCCACAGTGTTTACACATAGGTGATATTTTTAAATCTCAGGATGAACTCAGACATATTAGATGATGTACTTTTAAACTTGGCATATATAGTCAAATCTATTATGGTGTTTTTGATATTATTTTCTGGTAACATTTAAATACAATTTGACAGTCTTGCTAACAACTAAGAGGGAAAAAACCTTCTTTTCACACAAAAGAAATTGTGATACATAATTATACCAGAAAACAGAAAGCAAACTACCTACGGCATTAAAGTTTAAGAATAAAAATATTATTCTTATTACTTCAATGCTATATAATTCACTTATAATGGGAACTTTTACCTGCAGTATCTGTTCACGTGTTTGCCTTTTTCACACCTAGATTTCAAAATTATTTAGGTTTATAGTTAATGCAGGTCTCTGAAGACAACCTCTCCAAATTACAAAGTACATTATCAGAAAATGGCCTTCAGAGGAAAATAAAGTTTAATATCATTTTATCACTGGTTTTCATTACACAGCAATATATTTCATATTAAAATGTGACAATACATGCAGTGAAGATGTTTAAAGTTTAATTCATTCTTATTTCTAAATTTTATTATATTAATTATATTTCCATGAAAGTTATAGGATTATTCATGTAAAAATATGGCCTTTTAAATGTGTTTTTACCTTTCTACAGAATTTTTCAATATTCTCAATCAAATTAAAATGATTTTTTTTGGTCTGGCACTTACAGCTAGAATCTAAGTTTCACCTAAGGCATATTTTTTTTTTCAACCAAACAGTAAATTAAAAGTGAAAGTAAATTAATCCTGTCTTTTATTGTTTATTTTTTTCAAATAATCCTTATTTTTCAATTCTATTAATCTTTAAGGTTTTTGAAAGTAGAGGCCGTTTTTGTTCGTTGGTTTTGTCTACCTAAAAAAATCTTGCTTAGTGCCTGACACATACACAGCTTTCAAAAATATTTTGCATGAATATTTCTAACAGGTAAAAACTTTCAAAATATTAGACTCACAAAAAAAAATATGTGAAGACCTTTGTCAAAATGGTCAGACCAATTGTGTTGTCAGTGTTTCTCTAGGACTATCCTAAACCTAGCTGAATTAAATTAATTTACCAAGGCTCTTGTCAGCATCTGCAGGAAGGAGATATAATGATTTGTATTGGTTATTAGGGTTCAGATACAATGTATTACCAACTTTATTCTAATTGGTGTGTGTCTAATTGGTGTGTCCAAATTATTCCCCCAGCATACCTAAATGATACTGATCCCTTCCTCAATACGTATCACTGGTACATCACTCATACGGATCTGGGTAAAAGTTCAGAAATTGTTGCTTTAATCCAAAATTTCTCCACCTTGGTGCTATTGGCATTTGAATCAGAAGTTTCTTTGTTGTGAGGGGCTGTCCTGCACACTGTTAGGTATTTAGCTGCATCCCTGGCCTCTACCTATTGGATACGTGTACCACTCCTCCCCCAACCTCTGGCCAAATGAGAGAATCAAGAATGTCTCTGGATGTCACCAAATATTCCCTAGAGAGCACAGATCCTCCCAACCCCCCCACATCTGCCCATAGAGAACCACTGTCCTCTTCCTACAGAGCAGGTGATAGATCTCATGCTCCTTTCGATAAAGACCAAAACTCAATTTGCAGATGATTTTGTGGGTTTCTGGAGTTCTTACTTAGGTCTGTGTATCGGTCAAGGGAAGTCTTGTGGTATATCCTGTTCACCTTTTTTGTTATTCTGCCTACTAATTTTCAGTAGCAGCTTCTAAGTGAGACATTATTATTTTGTCACCTATCTTGTCAACTGAATTGCAAAGGTTATAACATGGTAGATAGTATCACTTTTCTTTACCTCTTTACTCCGAAACCTCCAATCAACTCTATTGGGTTCCTTTTTTCCACTGGGTCTGGGTGTAATTACAAAGTTTTCACAATCATTAAATGACTAATACAGTCTTACTCCATTAATTGAAATTAATTCTAATTTGTTTTAAAGTTTCAGCATCAAACTCAATTCAAATTGTCCTCTCATGAACTACTACTATTAGAGGAGGAATGGTGTGTTCTGGCTCGAAGACCTCTTCCCCCGCCCCCCCTCCCCACACTTTTTTTTCTGGGTGCATTGTCTTCAGGGGTTAGGAATAAGAAGATAGAATGAAACTCTTATCTGAATGTCTCAGCAGTATTTTGGATTATTTATATTGTTCTGATCCAGTCTCTCTCTTTTTCTAATGCTGTTGACCTCTGCTAATTTGATGGCTCCAATAGTATATGTGTACATGTGTGTGTTTGTGTGCCTGTGTGTGTCTTGCTAGCTTGTATTCAGCCTTTTCCAACTTTTACATAAGAAATCTTTCTAAGAGACATCATCCCTTGCCTTGACCTTTCCGGATGTAGATTACCTCAACACTTTCTAGGTATTCCATGTTTCTCATTTGACTAAGGAGCCATTTGCAGAGTTCTGCTGATCTTGCCTCTTTTAAAACCTACATTTTGGGGTATCTGGGTGGCTCAGTGGTTGAGCATCTGCCTTTGGCTCAGGATGTGATCCCAGGGTCCTGGGACTGAGTTCCACACTGGGATCCCCACAGGGAGCCTGCTGCTCCCTCTGCATGTGTCTCTGCCTCTCTCTCTGTGTCTCTCATGAATAAATAAAATCTTTTTAAAAATCCACTTTTATTCTTGTGGAACTACTAGAACTAACAGGGTCCCCTTTGCATTTTTGTGGAGCTACAAAGTTGTGCTCTGAAGTAAGAGTTACCAAAGTCATGTTCTAGGTGTACTGCAACACATCCTGTCAAGCCCTACTGGAATTGGCTACTCTGAGGATTCCTGATCTTCAGCTACCCAAACACCAGGGCATATATTTAGGACCAGTCCTTATTCAGGAATGTTCTCAAATCTTGGAGAAAAGTGTTAAATGTGCCTCTCTTCTTCCCCCATAAAATCCTCTGGGATCCCATATTTGAGGAATGGGACAAAAAATGAACATATATTTATGATTTAGGCTCCCAGAACAATCTTTGGATATCTCCCTTCTTAAACACTCTTGTACTAGAGATCCAAGAAGCGGTTTGATATTCACACAGCTCAGACACGAGTGGAGGGTCTCCTTCATACAAGCACCATTAATCTTTAGGACTAACTTTGGGAACTCTAGTCACTTGAATTAAGGGAGAAAAAATGATCACCTTGAATAAAATACTCTGTGATAGGCTGACCACTCACTCACTCACTCATAGTTCTCTGCAAGCCCTGTGTAATTTGTCCCATCTGATGACTGTCTTCTTTGATGGCTGCTTTCCCGAGTTTAGGACCTTGGCTACAGTTTTAGAATAAGAATCCCATGTGATATCCTGTTTTCTTTGCATTACTATGAAGTGTTTTTTTCTTCTTTAGCATTTACATTAAAGAGGAGTGATTTGTTACTGAATTTGATGGTGACAAGGAAGAAAAATTTTACCTTATACCTTACATGCTTGTGATGGTTCATTTTATGTATCACCATGGAGGGTGTTTTTGAATGATTTTAACATTTAAATTTGTGAACTTCAGGTAAAGCAGATTGCCCTCTATAATAGGGTGGTCTTCATCCAAAAGGACAAAATATCCCAGCTGCCTTGAGCAAGAGGAAATTCTTCAGCAGTCTGCCTTCAGACTTCATCTACACCATCAGGGTCTTCTGAGCCTCCATTAGTCAATGTTTGAACTAAACTACACTATCAACTCTCCTGCGTGTCTCCAGCAAAGACCCACCCTACTATCCTACTCAGCAGATTTTTAACTTTCCAAACTTTCTAATCTATAATCATATCTATCTATCTATCATCTATCTATCATCTATCTATTTGTTATATTTCTCTGGAGAATCCTGACTAGTACAATAATTAAGAAAAAAGGGGCTCAACTATATTGCATCTTATAGTCATTAAAATATACAATGGATTTAAATTAATTTTTCAGATTAAAATTACTTTCTATTTCCAAAGTATTCTATAATAGAGAGCTGAAATTCTAATTAGTGCTTCTCTTTAATTGGCAAGGGTGTCAGGGCATAAGTTCAATTTCTATGTGCACCTTTGACACACAGTAACCTTAGACATCTAGTCCTCTTTATGAAATATAACTATATATGTATATATATTTCCATATACACACATACACATATATGAAAATACATATAAATACAATATATATTTTATATATATAAAATATATATATGTCCATTCTAGTCTCATCTTAGTTTCAAATGGAACTCCATTCCAAGCAAAAACACTTCATAAAGATTTGACTGCTTTTGGTTCTCCCTTTAGAAAATTGTTTTCCTATTGCAAGAATAAATTTTTAAAATTGTTACCAGTGATGAAAGTGTCATCTATATTATGGCATGGATGAATGGAAATCTCATTATTTATAGGAGCACCATTAATTGAGTTTTTCATATGTTGAATTTCTCAACATGCTTGTAGTTAACACTATTATCTTTCAATTTTCTTTTCTTTCAAATTGCTCCAGTAGATGGTGCGCATTGTTTCTCTGAAGCTGGTATACAATGCATTTAACTATGGTAATGGCCTAATCTAAGACTCCTACTCTGAGCTGAGAGGTAAATTAAAATTCTTAATAAAGTTTTAAGCAGTTATGATTTCTTCTAGTGCTTGATACCTCTCAAGAGTTAGAACATTTGAAAAACAAATATGATAACAAGATAAAGTATTATATTCTGTGATTTTATGTTTGGTATTAGAGAAAGAATGAAAGGCAATTCCACAGTGTTTTATGGTGTCATATTCTAGGCAAATGTTTATTACATCATAAAAAAGCTAGATAACTTTCTTTTTAAACGACACACAAATGATTTGTAATTGGAAAATGAATTATTTTTAAGTAAATTCCTGTACTATGTCCATAATCTCTGCTTTTGACTCATTAAAAATTTTTATGAGCAAGCTGAAACAAGGTAGGTGAGTTAAAGTTATAGAAAGTATAAGCTGGATGCTAGTGATTAATTTAGATGACCAATTGTGCTGGTAGGCCAATTTAAACATTAAGATTTATAATAAAGGAACATAAAATTCTCTGGATTTTTTTCTGCATTCACAAAAGCATAATGGGAGAAATAGCAGTTCTTCAGGAATCTACATGAGCCAAGCTATCTTAAAGTGTTCGTGTTTAGACTTGAGAAATATAAATCTAAATTAGTATGTGTTGTGGATTGACTTGTATCCCTCAAGTTCTAATCCTAGTATCTGCGAATGTCACCTTTTTATAAAATAGTGTCTCTGCAGATATAAATTAAGCTTATCCTGCATTTAGATGAGCTCTACAGGTATCCTTATTAGAAATGGGAACTTTGGACACAGATATAAACGGGGAGGAGAATGCCATGCGAAGACAAAGACACAGAGATTGGAATGGTGCATCTACAAGCCAGGGAAAAACAAATATTTTCCGTAACCAACAGAAACTAAGAAGAAACTATCAAGGATTCTCCCCTAGGACTCCCAGAAATAGTATGGCCCTACTAACACTTTAATTTGGTCTTCTAGCCTCCAGAACACTGGGAGGATAAATTTCTATCATTTAAAAACACTCAGTTTGTGGTTATTTGTTATTAACAGCCCTAGGAAACTAATATAGCATATGCTCAAGAAAAGAAAAAAGATGACCAAGATTTTTCTATGTATGGAGCAGATGAGTGAAATGGGAATGTTTAGTCTGGAAAGAAGTAACTAAAGAGAAAGATGGCAACTCTTCATTTCAAATTTAGAAGGAAGGACGATGCATATTCTAATGGTGCTAATAATTGGAACAAGGATCAATGAATTGCAGGTATGTGAAGACAGATTACAGTTCAGTACTAGAACTTCGAATATTTAAGATTAGAATCCAAAATAATTCTTTCTTAGTGGAAACAAATGTCTAAGCATGTGAACTTAAATACTTAGTAAGCTGATTGGAGCCTGCCTGATATTTGAAGTCCCTTCCATTCTTAAAATCTTATGATTCATAAAAATGGGATAACAATACATTATCTTAAATATTTAAGTATTTCCTTCACACTCTTGTTTCTACCTTGAATTTTAATCATTTCCACATTTAGTAAATGTTTATCGAATGTCTACATGTACTGCACTTTTTGGTGAATATATAAGAGAGAAAAATGGTTAGGAAGCCTCTCATAGGATATAGTCAAGATGAAAATAGATACATTTAACTAAACTATTACTATGAATTTGTGCTGTTATATACTAGAGAAATATTTGCCTTCTCTTGGGAGCCTAAAACAAAGAGAACTATTTCTGTTTGTGGAAGGAATCATCAAAAAAAAAAAAAGGGGGTTAAATTATATAACTTCCACAGGAGTATAGATGTGCATGAAAGGTAATAAAAGAGAAAGGAACATGCTAGGACAGAAAATGAGATTAATTATGAGAAGAGGTAATAAAGCACATAATATAGTTAGAAAATGTGTTATAGTATTTGGAGAGAGAATAGGAAGTGAATTTGGAAAAAAAAAAGATTATGATAAGTTTGATCAGTGTTATAAAGTGTATCTCAATAAGCACAGCAGATGTCAGTGGAACAGGTCATATAATCCATTGCCTTCCAAACTTGTCAGATCAGAATTGTGCAGAGCATGATGGAAATTCCACTGCAAGCTGATGTTGCCAAGAAGGTGAAACTGACTTTCTTACCAACTCTCAGTCAAGAACCGTGGCATCTCACCAGGAGAAGCAGGCCATCAGTATTTTTCATCTCCTCTACCCCAGCTACTTTTTGCAGAGGCTAAATTCCTGATTAGTGCAGGCAGGAGGCTAGAAGCACACTTCTTCCACCCAATACCCACTCTTAGAGCACAGGCTCTACCCTCAGGATGATAGGTTGAAAATTGTGGAGGAATGATTGTCCATCCCAACTTGCTACAGGATGGAGGTTCCATACTGAGAGATGCAAGCAGAGGAGACCAGGGACTACTACCCATATCTAGAGCCCTATACCTGAGTAGTAGGCACTGTTACTATGGCTAGCTTCAGAGTAGTAGCCTAGAGATATATTTTCAAGGGAATATGATGACAATAAAAACAGAGAATCTACTTTGAATTTATACTGTCATGATGTCATAAGACATTGGAAAGAGAAACTAAACCTTAAGAAGACAAATGAGGGAAAAAAGAAAACAAATGGAACACAATTTTTAAAAATACAGTGGAAATTATTTAAATAAAGAATAGAAAACAGAGTAAATCAACCAAAAAATTGGTCTACGAAAAGATAAATAAAATTGACAAATTTATTGGGATCAGTTGTGGGGTTATTCGCATAATTTTAAGGGGGACACTTGAAGGTGCAATGTTAGGGTTCCCAGGGAAGGTAGGTCATTATACCCCTTCTTTTTGGTTCACACAATGCTTGCAGCTCTCTTCTCTCTCTAAATTACTAAAATCAGGGCAAAGTGTTATACCAATATATCTGTTAACATTATACAAACTAAGAAATGAAAACTCCCTTATTATTCCCCTATCTCTGTCTCCAAGAGAATTAAAAAAAAAAATACCTCCAGCTAATGGTTTGGTTCCCTGTCCTCTTAATCTTTTCTGTAGTTATCCAGACATATCTAGATATTACTTTTCAATCAAAAAGTTGCATTGTGTTATGTTGTTTGGGCTGGATATTGGGTTTATCACTTATCAATATGCCAAGGCCTTCTTTGCAGATTAATACATACAGATTTACCTCTTTTTATTTTTCATACAACAAACACCTTATTGATGAATATTTAGGTTGTTCTCATGCTTTCGCAATCAGAAACAATGTTGCAATGAACATTCTCCAGTCATTCTTGTATCTTCTTTTTACAAGTGAGATTCCTAATTCATAGCATTTTCTAATAAATACTGCCAAATAATGTCCCACTTCTTTTCAGTTTGAATTAAAGTCACCTCAAGCCGTCTGATGCCAGGTTAGCAAAAATCCATTATTTTTTCCTGGGACCCCTTCCTTGTCATAAGTACCCCCAAGATCCCATAAGTTCTACTAAAACAGTGAGACCAGTTACACTTTCAGAGAGAAGGCTAGAAGATCTGGTCAGGTCACCAATGATGAAACCTATTTTTGCTATTTTTTCTCGTATTGCTATCATATGCCATCAGTGCTAAAAACAAGTCCCCACCCAATGTGATATGCATCCTGTGCATAGCTGCGTTCATTCACTCACCAGCGGGATAACTCTGATGTGCCACAAAGTTTCTTCTGGGAGGTGATTCCTGGAAGATGTATGGCCAAGGGTGTACTAAGCCTGAGCTCTTGGGAGGCACCCTTATTTATGCTGCACTCAGGGCGATGGAGGTTGTTCCCACAAAACTTGTCCTCTAAACTAGTGTGGCTGAGTGGGATGGACTTCCCTCCACTGCTACAGACCCCTTCCTGTACCTCATCCACCCTTTTCTTTACTTCTTCCAAAAGATTTCCCTCACTCTGCCAAATTTGAAAAATTTAAAGTAAGCTAACCAAAAACTTAGAAAGGAAACTCAAATCACTAAAATCAGGAATGAAAGAAGGGAAATTACTACCAAACATTCAGGAAAAAGGGATGCCTGGGTGACTCAGCAGTTAAATGTCTGCCTTCGGTTCAGGGCTTGATCCTGGAGTCCCAGGATGGAGTCTCACATCAGGTTCCCTGCATGGAGCCTGCTTCTCCCTCTGCCTATGTCTGCCTCTCTCTCTCTCTCTCTCTCTCTCTCTCTCTGTGTGTGTGTGTGTGTGTGTGTGTGTCTCTCATGAATAAATAAATAAATTCTTAAAAAAAAAGAAAATAAAACTTACAGGGGAAAAAAATTATAGGAGATACTTCCAGTAAAATGATGCCACAAATTTGGTAGATTAGATGGCAAATTCATAGAAAGATATGACAAACAAAAGCTGGTTCAATAAGGAATATAAAATATGAGTGTACCTATAACAAGGAAAACAATCACATTGGTAATTTAAAAACCATACTAGAGAATTCCAAGCCCAGTTGGCATCAGTGTAAATCTATCAAACTTTTCATTAAGAGGCAGTGTGCTGGGGGTGCTGGGTGGCTCGGTTGGTTGTCAGACCCTTTTTTTTAAAGACTTTATTTATTTATTCATGAGAGACACAAAGAGAGAGGCAGAGACACAGGCAGAGGGAGAAGCAGGAGCTCAATGTGGGACTCAGTCCCAGACCCCAGGATCACCCCCTGAGCCAAAGGCAGATGGTTAACCACTGAGCCACCCAGGCACCCAGGCAAAAAAAGTGTTGGACTCTTTATTTTGGCTCAGGTCATGACCTTGGGGTCTTAGGACAGAGCCCCATGTTGGAGGAGTCTTCTTGGGATTTTCTCTCTCCCTCCACCCCTCCCCTCACTCTCACTTGCTGGCAGGAGTGTGCTCTCTCTCTCTCTCTCTCTCTCAAAATAAATAATAAAACCTTTAAGAAGCAGTATCAATTATTCACAAACACTTCCAAAAAATAGAAAAAGAGAGAACATCTCACAACTCTTTCTGTGAGGTCAGTATCACCCTGAGAAGACAAAAGATAAAAAACAAAAAATAAAAACCCAAGTATATCCAATATATCATGAATATAGATGCAAAAATCCTCAATAAAATACTAGCAAATAGAACCCAGCAACATATGAAAGGGATTATATGCTACAATTAAATATAATTTATACTAGGAATGCAAGGGTGGTCTTATATTTAAAAATCAATTAATGGAATGTACCTTATCAAATAATACAGGACAAAAGCCATATGATCATCCCAACAGATAGATTATAAGCATCCAACAAAATTCAATCCACTCATGATAAACAGTGAACAAATTAGGAATAAAATGCTATAATAAAATGTCAACCTAATTTAGAAATAACCTGAAAACTCATTTTCCAAAGAAGATACACAAGTGCCCCAAGTGCAGGAGAGGATGTATGACATCATTAAATATCAAGATATGTAAATCAATGAGGTCTGCTTCTCATCCACTAGGATGGCTAGAATTTAAAAGATAAACAATAGTAAGCATCAGTGAGGTTATGAGATATTGGAACCCTTAAGGTATTGCTGGTGGATCAGAAAATGGTGTAGTTACTTTGGAAGTAATTTGTCAGTTCCTCAAATACCTAAACGTAGAGTTATGATATGATCAAGCAAATCCCCACCTAGGAATATCCCCAAGATAAATGAAACATATGTCTACACAAGAACTTTTACATGATTGTTAGAGCAGAATTATTCATAATATCCACAAATGGAATTAATCCAAATGCTTATTGACTGATGGATGGAAAATGTCAATAATTTATATTTAGTATTTATTTAATATATTTGATAATCATGTCATGATGATTTTTACAATGGGATATTATTCATCAATAAAAAAGAATGAAGTATTCTCAAATGCTAAAGCATGCATAAATCTGAAAAATATTATGCCAAATAAAGATTTAAGTAATAAAAGCCAACTTTTTGTATGAATCTATTTATAGGATATGTACATAATAGACATATTTAAAGATATAGATAAATTAGTGATAGGGTCAAGGGCTCGGGAATAAATAAGGATCAACTGCTATTGTGCATAAGATTTCTTTTTCTTTTTTTCAAAGATTTTATTTATTTATTCATGACAGACACACACACACAGAGAGAGAGAGAGAGAGAGAGAGAGGCAGAGACACAGGCAGAGGGTGAAGCAGGTTTCCTGCAAGGAGTCCAATATGGGACTCTATCCCAGGATCACACCCTGGGCAGCCACCCAACCCCTGAGCCAACCAGGCATCCCCAATAAGATTTCTTTTTAGTCTGAAGAAAATGTTCTACAATTGATTGTGGTGATAGTCACACAACTCTGAATATGAAAAAAAAATCACTGAATTGTAAACTTAAATGTCTGAATTGTACACCAGGTAAATGATAAATTAGTAAAGCTTCTATTATAAAAAAAATAAGGATGAAAGAAAAAGACAGTTTTTTCACAAATATTTTGACTGTAAAACCCGATAGGACATATTCTCATTTAAACCAAAAAATTTAGCATGGAGAATTCTAGTATATCCTCTAGTATAGAAACATTCCCATAAATTGGAGTAGAAAATTCAGAATTAATAAGTGGGGAGGAGGTTTACTAAGAGATTCATCTTAGATGGAAATGGAGGGAACATAAGATAATTTTTAAAAGGGAGAGATTTTAAAAGGGGGTTTTTATTTGGCATAATATTTTTCAGATTTATGCATGCTTTAGCATTTGGGAATACTTCATTCTTTTTTATTGATGAATAATATCCCATTGTAAAAGGGTGGGAAATAGGCAAAGTTGCCTGTAGAAAAAAGCAAGAGAGAGATCCAGAAACTTCAAGAATCATAGAACAGCCAGAGTATAGATAGTAGGGGATGGGAAGTAGTTCAACATGAAACTAAAGTGGTGCAATGGTGTCCTCAGAGCCCATGTTTAAGGCATTGATGGATTTTAATTATAGGACTGAAGTGATTAGAATGACATTTAAGATAATTTTGGCTACAAGTGAAGTGTTTCTCTACTTGGAATATGCCACCTCTCTGGTTTTCTGGAGCAAGGGATTTAAAGGCATAATGATACAGATCAAGAAAATGAAGGTAGATCAATGAGAAGGCTGCTGTAATAATACACGAGAGATTATGGTGGCCGGCAGGAGGGTATGGCAGTGGAGCTGGAAAGAACAATGAACAGTCCAGAAACGTGTGTGACGTTGAATCCGAGACCTTGGCTAGAAGTGGCAAGAAATAGGAAGAAATCTGGAGTGACTCATAAGTTTCATTCTTGTCAGCAGACCAATAGTGGACCACATGAACTTGAACAAGAACACCCAAAGAGGAACAAATTTAGAGTTTAGCACTGAAATTTTTATTCAGATCTCTACTCTTTGAGTTTAAAATCTGCTTCAAAATGTAAGTGAGAATTACCTAGAACCTTGGACCACAGTGTTAGCCAAAAGCATCAGGATCCCTTGTGAGTGTGTTAGAAAAGTAGAATCTCACACTCTGGAACTCCTGAGTCACAATCTGCATTTGTAGAAAGGGCGCCTGGTGACTTGCGCACACATTAGAGTTCGAGAGGTATTGCTCTAATAGGATGTTAGATGTATGGGTCCAGAGTTCAGTAGGAAAGGTGGAGTTGGGGTCAAGGACATGGAAATCAATATCATATTATCACAAATAAAACCATAACTAATGATGAAATTATATGTATCTTCAAGGAATGAAAAGTCGACCATCCATCCCATTGTGGTATTATGATTGATTGCATTTAATGTTGATATTTTCATTTGAAATATTGGTAACCCCTCATTGCCTATTAAAACCTATAAACTTATAAAAAAGTCAATTTCATCGGAAGTATAATTCTGTTTTCTTGATTATTGTTTCTCCCCCAATATACGACACACTATATTTAAGCATGCTTCGCTACTGCAACTACACAGTGGCACTCAATAGAATTATTTATTAGAAATAAATAAAAGAAGATGTATAAATAAAGACATATTTCCTAGATTTCTGAGACCTCCATCATCAAACAGTTTAAGCTAGTGTACCTAAAAATTCTCTTTTCCTATACATCTGATTTACTGCAAGTTTACACCTGGCAGATAATTTACACAGAAAGTCAATATTTAGAAAATTTGTAAATTTTAGAAGCATAACTCTTCTATAGGCCTAATTTATTCTTTTCTATAAATAATTTACTCCAGTGCGGTTTCACCCTTATATAGCCAATTTGTCAACCAAGACCTCATACCAGGCAGACACACTCAAAAAGCTGTGTCTAAACTTGTCTGCATTGTATTTTCCAGCTTGATTCCAACATTTCAACCTAGGACGCTCACTCTGCCCTGAACAGTGTGAGTGCATTTAATTACAATCTGACATGTGTATTTGAGAGAAACAAAAGGCTGTGAACCAAGGGTGATGATTAACTGTTCTACTGGATAATTGCTTAAACTACTACTTATATTATGCTGCATTATCTCTTTTGAACAACGTGATTATTGGCCTTTTGTGTAGCGATTATCCAATGTAAGTGCAATCTTGCTGTTTCAACTGTTGTCAGAGTTTGTGTTTAATGCACTTCCATCACAATGAGAGGTGCAACTTTGGGTATTCCTTCTTCATTTGAAAACCCTCCTGGAATCACTTTTTTGCAGCTTTGTTTCTCTACTTGGAATATGCCATCTCTCTGGTGTTCTGGAGCAAGGGAATTAAAGGCATAATCATACAGTATTCAGGAAGAAGAGACACTCATACCTTTTGTACGTAGCCACTGCCAATGGCAAACACTACTAATATTGTAATTTAGACACACACACACACACAAATCAGCAAGCTGCTAAGTTCTGAAAAGCCCTGAGAACAAAACTGATGTTTGGAAAAAAAAAAGTAGTTTGTTTTTTACCTGAATAGTATTTATAAACCACAGACTGCAGTCACTTTTGTAAATACAGGTTGAGTATTCACGTGGTTATCATGATGAACCTTTATCTTGGTTATTAGAAAAAAATTAAATCCCATCCTTTCAAAGTTTTAATATATGTTTAGGTAATTATCTGCCCACAGAACTTTATTCTTCTCCAAAAACTTCTCATCTTTCCAGCTTATGCTTTCTCAGAAGAAAGCTTTCATGATCCCATTGCATTCAATTGATTTTAGTCTACTCAAAGATTTTGCATAATTTCCAGAACTGTCTCTAATGAGATCAGAGATGTTATTTTAATGTTTTCCTTGTAGTGTGGTTGATATACAATACACTGCACATATATAAAATGTTTGACTTAGTTTTTAAATATGCTACATCCCTGAAACATCACAAAGTTTTCATGGCCCTTGGTATTCCCTCCCTTGTGCACTTTTCTGAAACCTGCACTCCTCTTCCAGACACAATCCGCTCTACTTCTAACACTGTAATTTTTCATTCCCTAAGACAGTCATATGTAAATGGAATGGGACAATCTGCTCTCCATCTGGCTTCTTTCACCCAACATAATTATTTGGGGATTCATACATATCGCGTGTGTCAATGGTTTATTCCTTTTAATGTTTTTTAGTCTCCCATTGTATGGATATACCACATTTGTGTCTATATTACCTGTTGGTGGAGTATTTCTGTTATTTATAATTTGTGCCTATTGCAAATAAAGCTGCTATGAACATTTGTTTACTGGCTTGTACTTACATATGATTTCTCTTACGTAAATGAGATAAAAACATGGTAGATATCTATGCATGTATTGCTTTAAAAACTGGCAAACCCTTTATGAAAGGACTGTACCATTTTACAATTCCAGCAGTTCCATATATTGCTGCTAACTCCCAAACTGCTGGATGATAAGAGTTGAAGCAAAAATGTCAGTAGCATAACAGAAGGGATTTGACTTTTTCTTATTTGGAAACCAATTTCCATTACAGTTTACTACTTCACTGGATCAAACACCCACCCAATCTTTCCCACAGTATATTTTGCATGAGAAATGTTACTATTAATATTATAATAACTGTATGATGACAAATGATAACTAGATTTATCATGGGGGTTATTTTTTAATGTATAAAAATACTGAGTCACTATGATGTATACCTGAAACAAATAGGATATTATGTCCCAATTATACTACAATAAAAAAGCTATTTTCACCACACACCCACAAATCATCTTCCATGTGGCTGACAAATTATTTCCAAACCAAGAACTACCTCAAACTTGCTGATTGATTAAACCAGTGAAATAAACATGGAAATTTGGTAGCATCCATGGATTTTTAACAAAATTCCAAAGTCGTTTGTTCTTTTATACATTCTATAACTTACAAATATTTATATAATTTATTAAAATTCTGGCACACATCTAAGCGTAAGCATCCCTTGCAACTTACCTGATCATTAGCTTATGGTTTCTTGCCTCACAAAGGTTAAGAAAAAATCCTCCTTTGAAGGAGGTAATGCAAGTTTTTTCCCATCAAATGTAAACTTAGGGAGTATTTTCCTTGGCAGAGCCTCTCTAATGAGGTATTATCTTTTGTGTTGGGGAGTACATGGTGGGCTACACATAAATAGGGAAATAGTTTTTCATTAGTACTGGTAAAAATGGCAGAAAAGGAAGGACACATTCTTATGTGTAGGTTACAATTATCTGGTACTTGCTTGTTTCAGTAAAAGTTCTGCAGTGGATATAATACCCTTGCCTCAACTGATTTGAAAACCCATCTTGACTCTTATACTCAAGCCACTGACAGAGCTTTTTATTAATTATTTCTGCTTTCACAAAAATAAATCAGATAGTTTTCTCCTAAGTCCCCCTTAAGGATGTGTAACACCAGTGGGCATATGGGATATTCAAGCAAGCTTATACTTAGAACATGATTTTTACAGGCAGGATTTTAAATAGATATAGCTGTGTTTAACTTATAGTTTCAAAACTCAATATTTAGTTATTCTTGTGTAGAGTTGTTTATACTCAACACCTTAGTTTACTCATCTGTGCAATGTGAGTAATACATTTTATTTTCACAGGATTCCTTAAATAAATTTTATAATAATGTGTAAATTTTAATTTTCACAAGGTTGTTGGAAATAACTGTGGATGTAAGGTACTTGAAACACAATACTTGATGGGTAGCAAGAACTCAAAAATAATGGTAGCTGGCCTACTATGTCAGAGAAGAACAATGAAGGGAGGTTATAACAGAAACCAGACGGGATAGAAGAAAAAGAAAAAAAAGGGGCCAGCAACAGGCAAAAGATGGTTCAAACGGTGTTCCATAGGATCATCCAACCTCAGCAAGGTGGACAGAATAATGGTCAGTATGCATCTGGTAGGGCATAAAACATACCTGATGACTTGGCACAACTACAATTCAAGATGACTTAGGCGGAATTCCTATATGCTCCGTAACTACTCCCTTGTGCTGAATTTCCCATTTTCACTGACACTCCTCTCATCTCCTCCACTTATCAAAGCATTGATCTTTCAGTCATATTTGATTTATAGAAATCCTTTGCAACTCATTTGTAATCAATCAGCCAAACCTACTTTTTTTTATTTTTTATGTTTTCTATTGCTGTATATCTCCACATGATCTTCATCCAGGTCTTAGAGCATCACCAAGCAGAAGGGTGAGGGGGTTTCTAACCTCAGTGAGCAGTGACAAGGACCAGAGTTTGTCTGCTTCTTCCCTGTTAAATGAGGGTAGTAATCAAGACACCTCAATCTCATGGAATTGCATGGGCATTAGATGTGATTACAGATTGGAAGCTCTATAAATGTCAGACATTACCATTAGCATCATCACCATGGTGAATTTTTGACTCGTGATCTTTACCTTATTTCTTCAGGCCTTGATGTCTTCATCTGAAAAAAAAAAGTTCTACGGCCTGCCCTCTGCATTATCCCAAGTCTCAGAAGCAATGAAGCATGGAGAAATGTTTCCTAAAGTGTAAAGCATTTTGTGTTAGTAAGGATTGCTAGTTACTTTAAGAACTTTAATGGAACTATGCCATAGATGTAGATATTTAAAAAATTAAAGAACTATTTTGAGTGACAAATCATTCCTAATGCACAAAGCTTAGGCACTCCAATTAAGTGTGTGTGGGCGTGGAGGAGGGACAGGGGGATGTATACAGTTTGCCTAGCAAAATATCTGGTTAGGGCTATTTATGGTAAGTTTAAATTTAAAGACACTTTTTCTTGACACTGCAAGTAAATCTATAGAATCTTTTTATCTATGAAATATGTATGAATATGTTGTTGGCATCACTTTGGAAAGCACTGTGTGATACAGGATTACTCCTGACAGCCTAGGTTCAGATGACTTCAATGACCCTACTTTTAGACCAAACTACATTACTAGGCAAATAACATTCACTATTATAGGTAGTAGAAATTTGCCCTGACTTAGCACATTATTAGAGACTCTGTAAACAGAAAGTTTGAACTGAGAATTGGATTGTATCCCAAATTAACATAACCTGACAGACTAAAAATTAGTTCTATAAGTCTGTGCATGTGAATATTTAGCTATAAGTTAGAATTAAGATGAAATTAAACAAAAATTCAGTTCTTCAGTCCTAAGGGTGTGTGTCGTAGCCATGTGAGGCCAATGGTTACCACATTTGAGAGCACAGATATAGAAATTTCCACTGATTCCAGAATTTTTGCTGAAAAATACTGCTAAAGAATAGTATTTGTAATGATATTGCACAAATGTCCAGAAAGTTTATTGCATTTGCATATCCCTACCAAGCCTTCAAATTTAAGAAAATGAAGAGATTTGTATGTAATTTTTATCTTTACTGGGAATTTGCCCAATTTTTGGTAAGAAAGATGTGTTGGTATCATCCTCAGTCTTTACTCTTGCATCTTAATAACATAAAAATTATAAAATATATTTTAATAGTGAAATTGCATATTTGTATATGCCTTGTTTTAATTTATTTGATTCTATCTTACAAAAGTAATTTTCAAACACTCCATCTACTTCAATATTTAGATGCTGATCAAATTATCATCTATCATTTTGATGTTAGACATATCAGAAGAATATTTGCTTATTAGCCATTTCTACAGATGAGACAACTAACAAAATTAAAGACAGTAACAGACTAAGTACTACATTTTTATGATCAATATTTCTTGGAAAAAAACACCAAATGTCAATGAAATGCTCCACTGGACATTTTAACCTATTTTTATATCCTTAGAAACATTTAATTCATTGAGTTGTTCACCTGACATTTTTACAGATTGCTTTGATTGTAAAAATGTCATTTTAAAATGATGTTTTTACACTGCCTCGGTCTTAAAAATCAAATGGGGGATAATTCTTCATTTGAAGTTATTAAACATGGCTATAATCATAAAAATGTCATTTTAAGATAATTCTTCATTTGACCTTTTTTACACTTAGCTGCTCTTTTCGTCCTTAAAAATCTGATATTAGAAATGAAAGTTAATAGAATTTGAAGACTCTACTTAAAAATTTAAATCAGGATTTCACTGCTAATGCTGCCATTGTCTTCAGGGAATGGTTTTACTACTGATCCCCTAAACATTACAGTTCTGGGCATTATTGATGGAATATGTATGTGCATGCATGCATGTATGTGCTTGCGAACCAACAGTGACACCAAATCATGCTTACTTGCGTCTTCTCATAAATAATCTATGACTCTTTACAACTTTCATCTCCATTATTACACTTATAGTATATTACTCTCCATGGGCAACTCACACAATAGCCATTTCCTTCTGGTCATGGTGACTATGAATATGGCTTTGAGGTCATGTGATTATGAGGTCATGACAACTACTCACATACAAGACCTACTTTTATGCTAACTCTATGCATTGCTGCACTTTAAATGTTTTTTTATTTGTTTTTATTGTGTATATATACATCCTTGTGCAGAAAGCATATAAAGAATGGTGCTCAATATTTGTGGTTTTTCAATGCCTTTTTAAGGGTGTAATAAATATACTTATATTTGGGGTGAATATCATAAAAATGATAATTATAATAATATTTGAGCATATATTTTATGCCAGGAACTGATGTAAGAATTTTCACTGGTATTGATTAATTTTCATGACAATCCATTGAAGGGTGCATTATTGACATACACCTAAGGACAGTGGATCCCAAAATGAATAGAACTGGAATCGGAAACCAGGAAGGCAGAAATATTAAGATAAATTAGCTTTCTATGTTCTTCTCAAACACTATTTAGATGTATATGGTGGCACATGCAGAATTTTTGAAGTTATGATGGTAGAAGACTGGCTTCAGAAATGAAAATTCTAAGAAGGCAGCTAAAAGCATCTTTCTTCTCATTCTCCTATTTTGGCTATAAGCTATTCTCCTTCTGTAAGCCAAGCAGACCCTAGAACAGATAGGGAGCTAGGACACAAAAAATACAAGAGAGAGGGACACCTGGGTGGCTCAGCGGTTGGGCACCTGCCTTCAGCTCAGGTCCTGATCCCAGGATCCAGGATCCAGAATTGAGTCCTGCATCGGGCTCCCTACAAGAAGCCTGCTTCTCCCTCTGCCTGTGTCTCTGCCTCTCTTTGTCTGTGTCTCAAATAAATAAATAAATAAATAAATAAATAAATAAATCTTTAAAAAAATGATACAAGAGAGACAATGATTTTAGGTTTTCTCTGCTCTGAAACCTCTAAGTCTCTAGAGACCACTAATAATGGCAAGGATCTTCCTGAGGTAATTGTAGTGACACTTTGGCCAATAGGCACTACTGGATCCTCCAAAGAAAGGCTTACTCAGACACCTTAACCTGACTCTTCTTCACTTTCTAGGGAATCAAGGAGGGTCAGAATGGATAATCTGAGTCTTTTCTAACCCTTTAATCTGAAAGAAGCCTAGAAGTCTCTTCCTGGTGTTTGAAGAGAGGTCTAATGACCCACCCGCTACTATATTCTCAGTCTACAATAGTGTAGGCTATCTTGGCTCACCCATTTTTGACAGAGATTTTATTTAATGTTCCCTAGCAGCTGGATCTGAGACTGATTGAGCCATCAGAGAAAAATAATAACTCAAAAAAAGAAGCCCATAAGCTAGAAAGAAGAAGAAAATAAAAACTAAAATAGTCCCACAAAAGAAGACCTGCTAGAAGAAGTGATTGTAAACCTAAGTAGCAAAAATGATACTCAGATTTAAGGATATTTAAGTCTAGTACACATGAGAAAAAAATTCTTTACGAACTGGAAAAAAAGGGTGATTTTTCAAGTTAAAGTTCTAGTAGAATATTGAAAGAAAAAAGATTATTCTTGTGATTCAAGTTAGTGCCTTGGAAGGTCAATTAAAGAGATAAGCCATGAAAACAATCACCCTAAAGAAAGTACTCAATTTGCCAACTAAATGATCCCAACAAGTAACATAGGTTTTGATGACAATACACACTCTTAGGCATTTAATAGTAAAATCTCTGAATTCCAAAACCATGAAAAAATTTCAGAAGATTCCAAACTGAAATAAATTCCTTATTTTAAAAATAAAAAAAAAAAGAATTACATCAGCATGCAAGTTCCACCTGCAACTCTTAGGTTTAAAGATGGTGGGATGACATCTGTTAACTCTGGGGAGAAAAGTTGTGAAGCCCAAAATAATAATATAATTTAACTATCAGGAAATTATAAGCAGATGCCCATTAAATAAAAATATATACTAATGACTTAGAAAACTTTACTTACCAAAGTGTAACAAATGAAACAACAAAATGGATCAGAAAACAGACTACAAGAGACAGAAAGTAGAAAAGGAGAGAAAACAGGAGTGAGCCCTGAAACTTTTTCTTATTTACAATATCCTTCTTTGCAATTTCTCTATCCTTTGCTCTCACTCTTCTAACCAGCTATCTATGCAGTGAAACAAAAAAAAAATTATAAGCTGAATAGAATGTATAATGTAACTGTTAATACAGATCCTTAGAATTGAAGAACCAGAAAAAATTGTAAGGGTCAGGAGTAAAAATATTAAAGTAAAACAGTTAATATAAAAAAAGGAAGAAAAAGGTGGGTAGCATGATGAGGGGGTGGAATGCAAGTGAGATGGTAGAGCTAAGCACTGAGGACAGGATGTTTGATGGGGAATAAAGTCTTTTATTTTCATACATTATTGAAGAGAAGTAAGCATTCAATTATGACCACTTTGTATAAAATGAAACCAATACAACAGAAAAGTATAGCAGAATTTAGAAAAGTATAGCAGATAAAGTGGAGGGTAAATAACAAATATCATCATATTCAAACCAAAAATATAATAGAAATAAAAAGAATTAAAAGTACATGTAAACAATCTTTAAATAGAAAAAATAAAATCAAATCTAATACTCCCATTAAAAAAAAAACATGCTGTCCGGGCACCTGTGTAGTATAGCCAGTTAAGAGTCCAACTCTTGATTTCAGCTCAGGTCATGATCTCATGGTCCTAGGATCAAGCCCTGTGTCAGGCTGCACACTCAGTGTGGAATCAGCTTAAGATTCTCTTCTCTCTCTGCCAACCCCCACCCCACCCCATTCTCTCTCTCTCTCTCTTTCAGATAAATAAATAAAACCTTTTAAAAAAGAAATATGTTGTCAAATTCAATTAGGAAGCAAAATTTTACTTTATGTTTGCTTTCCTGTGTCCACACTCAAAGGTCAGAGTCCGTTGCCCCATTGTTTAAATCTATAGCTTCATCTAAAAGTACCAATGTACCCAGATATGAGGCTAGGTGCCAAAAGGTATTGCATATAGCCCTTTGGTGTTAAGCCTCCGCTACAGCCAAGACAACATACTTAGTATAACCTGCTGGAGGATGAGATACATAATACAGGTTGAGTTGCACAAGTTGTTTGAATAGAGTCCATCCTAGATCAGCCAAAGAACAGCAGATTCCTAGGTAACCGAGAGAAACCAGACAAAATATGAAGAACTCTCTCTCATATCCAGTCGACTATGGATACGTAAAAACGTATGGATACGTTTGCAGCTGAGATCAGCCAAACATAGGCCAGAAGAGCTAAATCCCATCACAAAATTAGTGAGCTATTAATACAACAATTATTGTTGTAAAGCTCTAAGGTTTTGTGGGTTTTATTATGATACATTGTTATGTAAATAGAGAGCAAACATGTTTATAAGAAAGACACTAAAATGATATATATGATAAAGAAATTTAGAAATAAAGAATTTGACAGAAGGCACTAAGCAAATGCAATAAAAGAGAAAGCAAGGAAGTCAATATAACATTTCAAAAAGTGAAATCTATGGTTAAAAGCATTTATCAAGACAGAACACTGTATAAAATTAGAAAGTATAACTTATAAAGAAAATGTTACAATAAGTAGCTTGTGTATACCGAAGTAGCTGATAAACTACTGAAAATATCTCAATATATAATATTAATGGGCTACTTTCAATGCCTCTGCAAAAAACTTAACTCCTGAAAGAACAAAAATAAGTAAAAATGTATAACATTCCATTCAATCAACAAATGTAGTTTGCTTATAGATCAATTCTTAAATTCCATTTAATACCTTTTTTTTTTTCACCTAACAGCTTTAAATATTTAAAAAAGTGCTGATACTCTTAGTTTCTGGTTCTACCTATAAGGTCCTTGGAAGTTGAAACTTTATTCTAATAAGTAAAAAACTGAACAGGCTGAAAAATTAACTCTTCTTAAATCCATAAGGTGAGGACATAGGGCAAATCACTGCCTCCAGAATTTGAGAGACAGACAGGCAAATACAATGAGTCATATTTTACCAAAGTAGAGATTCAGGAGCAGAAATCGCCACAGGAATCAACATCACAGCTAGGAAAACCTGACTGTAACTGGTGAATAGCTGGAAGGTCAGTGTGAACTACTCTAAGAGTAAAAAATTCTAGGAGGACTCATCCAAGTGGAACCCACATAGTTTTGTAAGCTTAGTTCTAAGAACACTACCAAATTCTCCCAGTAAATATTGAAGAAAAAACATCTCATTCTTCCAAGATGGCAGGGTGTGGGGGGTGGGGAGGTGGGATGTAATCATTTTAAATGATAACAGAACTCTGTTTTTCTTAAGAAGGCCTTTTCATGGAGCACCTGGTGCCACAGTCAGTTAAGCATTTGACTTAGGCAGTGATCTCAGATTGTGAGATTGAACCCCATGTTGGTCTCCACACTCAGAGCAGATTCTGTTTGGGATTCTCTCTCCCTTTCTACAACCCCCCACCCCCATGCTCTCACTTATTCTCTCTCTCTCAAATAAAATAAATCTTAAAAAAAAAAGAAAGAAAGAAAGAAAGAAAGGAAGCCTTTCTACAGGAGAAACTAGTTAACCAGAGCTTAAGCTGCTGGGGGTATTATCACAATAATTATTAGGAGGGAACCTGGGTGGTTCAGTGGTTGAGCATCTGCCTTTGGCTCAGGGCCTGGGCATGATACCAGGGTTCTAATATTGAGTCCTGAATCAGGCTCCCTGCATAAACCTGCTTCTTTCTCCCTCTGCCTGTGTCTCTGCCTCTCTCTCTCTCTCTCTCTCTCTCTCTCTCTGCCTTTCATGAATAAATAAATAAAATCTGTTTTAATCTTTTTTTTTAAAATGATGATTATTGGGGAAAGGGAAATACCCAGCTCTAGCTCACCCTACCCATCCTGTCCCTTTCAAGAGTAGAGGAAAAACTGGGAGAAACTTCTGAAGTCCAGAATTCAGAAGCACAGTTTCACTAAAAAACTGACAACTAATCATAGAGCCCTAGAAATCTTCCAGTCCCCTCACACCTCATCACCACATTTTCAAAGGCCCATTTAAAGCATTTCATTTTACTCAGTACATCAAGTCTGGCTATTCAGAAAAAAAAAAATTACGAGGCATCTCCAAAGGCAAAAAAAAAAAACAGAGTTTGAGGAAGCCAAAGAAGCACCCAAACCAGACATGACAGGGATGTTGCAATTATGGGACAGTGAATTTAAAACAACTATGATGGAATATACCATGGGTTCTAACATATAATAGACAACATGCAAAAACAAATGGGCTACAAAGGAGAGAGATGTAAATTCTAAGGAAAAAAGAAACAAAAATAAATGTTAGAGATTAAAAACATTGAGGGAGAAATGAATATTTTTAATGAGCTTATAAGTATATTAGACCCAAGTGAGGAAAGAATTTCTGAGCTTGATGTTATTTCAATAGAAACCACCAAAACTGAAAGGTGAAGAGAACAGTGATTTAAAAAAAAATGCATTCAAGAACAGTGAAACAACTTCAAAAAGTGTAACATATTTATAATGGGAATACCATAAAGAGAAGAAAAGGGAAGAAGAAATATTTGAAAAAAATAACTTCTGAGATTTTCCAAAAATTGATGTCAGACATCAAACCACAAATTCAGGAAGATCAGAAAGCACCAAACAGGATGGGTAACAAAAATAAAACAAAACAAAAACTAACAAACAAACAAAAACTAAACAACAACAACAAAACACTACACTAGGCATATCATTTTCTAACTATAGAAAATCAAAATAAAATTTTTTTGAAGAACCCAAAGGAGAAAAACACCTTACCTATGGAGGAACAAAGATATGACTCACATCTATCTTCTCAGAAACTATGTAAGCAAGAAGAGAGTAGAATTAAATATTTAAAGTGTTAAGGAAAAAAGAAAAACCTAGAATTCTTTATATTGGAAAATTATTCATCAAAAGTGGATGAGAATTTGAGAAAATTTGTTGCCCGTAGACTGACCATGTAAGAATTGTTAATAAGAATGCTTTAGAGAGGACTAGGAGTCAGAAATTTGTATTTCTCTAAAGAAAGGAAGGACATCAAAGATAAAATAAGTGAAGGTAAAATATTTTTTAAATCTTTCTTACTCTTGATGATCTAACAGATAAAAGTTTGTTCAAAATGATAAGAGTAAAAATGTTGAATACAAAAAGCCCATTTTAAATATAAAGACATGTATAGATTAAAGCCAATGGATAGAGAAAAATATTCCATGTTAACACTAATTCACACCATAAACACTATACTCAGAAGATATTTACATCCATAAATGATTTCATTATAAAGATAAACAAAAAAATCAAAAAGGAATCTTTGAATTTATCTTAAGAAATTAACCAAAAAGGAAGTAGGAAGTGGAAATGTATCAATATTAAAGCTGAAATTAATATAGAGATATTAGAAAACTATAAAGACATTTAAAATGTTTAGTCATCACATGAGCTTGACTATGAAAAAAAGATTAAAATACATATTTGAAATAAGATTGAAGACAAAAGTACACATAAAATGTGATCAAATTAATTATAAGGAAATGTATACAACTCTATGGAAATAAATATAAAGTGTAGAGGAAATACAGACTTTCCTGCTCAATATAAATATCAAAATTAGCCAGATGTGAAGTGAAAAACAAACATACTAATTACTATAGGAGAGAAATACTCATATAGCTACCAATGAAAAAGTAACCAGGACACTGTCACAGTCAGATTCTACTCTTTTTCAAATAATCCCTTTGAGATTTTTAAAAAATAGAGCTCTCAAATTCATTTTTTTTAATCCAACATAACTTTAAAATAAAATCTTAAACATCATAATGATGGGAGATTGAAAGCTTTTTTCTGTGATTAAGAATAAGACAAGGATGTTCAGTTTCACCACTTCTATTTACTACTAGAAATCCTATCCAGAGCAATTAGGCAAGAAAAAAAAATGGCATCCAAATTGGGAAGGAAGAAATAAAATTATAGAAAAGTAAGTTAATTGCTAGATAACTCAATGCAAAGTATCCAAAGGATTAGAACAAGTAATTCATGACCTGCAAATTAAGCAAATACATGAAGATATGTTCAAACTCACTAGATACATAGGGTAAGAAAAAATCAAAATAATGAGGAAGTGTCACTTCATTAACATTAGCTTGACAAATGAAAAATGTGATAACATCTTATGTTGGCAGGCAGTTAGGAAACATGATGCTCTCATACTTTGCTAGTAAAAATTTAAATTGTTACAGACACTGTGCATCTATTAAATTAAAACATACATATAACATTGGCTCAGGAATTTCACTCCCATGGAAATCTGCTCCATAAAAATAAACAATTAAAAAAAAACCTCATTCATTAAATAAGTATATACTTTGTAGAATTGTGCATGGTGGTTAAAAAAGGAAATAGACTAAACAGGGGATCCCTGGGTGGCTCAGCAGTTTGGTGCCTGCCTTTGGCCCGGGGTGTGATCCTGGAGACCCGGGATCAAGTCCCACATCAGGCTCCCGGCATGGAGCCTGCTTCTTCCTCTGCCTGTGTCTCTGCCTCTCTCTCTCTCTCTCTCTCTTTCTGTCTCTGTGTGTGTTTTTCATGAATAAATAAATAAAATCTTAAAAAAAAGAAATAGACTAAATGCCCATTAATAGGAGAATAATTGAATAATTTGTAGCACACCCATATTGTGGATATTGTACAGCCATTAAAAGTAATTATTCTAAAAAAAAAAAAAGTAATTATTCTTTCAGAGTTCTAAGAGTGATGTATTTTTAGGTGAGAATATTATGATGCAAAAATAGTATAACATGTTCTCTTTTTCAAAGTGAAGGCAAGAAAATTCTTGTGTGTGTATAATTGTATTTCAACATGAATTATACTCATGGTGAAAAGTATGAAAGGATTCACAGTAGGTTTTAACCAGGTTTGTCATGACAGTTTACGTGAGAAAGAGAATGTGGCAGAAAGCAAAGCTGGGAAGGGAAGGAAAGAAATAAGCAATAAATAAATATAAAAAGGTCAAGAAGAGGTGAATTAGCTAAAACAGCTTAAAATGTTAACAGATCTTTACAGCAGCCCAAACATGAAATGATAGCAGTGCAAATAAGAGCATCAGTGATGAGGATGGAAAGGCAGTAATTGAGAGCTTCTGTGGCAATCAAATGCTCTCAAGTCATATTACTGCCTGAGTCTTTGAGGGAATTCAACAACTAACAGTACTTTTCTTCCTCTTTTAGTTTCTGAACTAATTGAAGAGAAAGGAAACTGAAAGACAAGGACTCAACATCACTTTAGTATTTATTAGGAGCAATAAGGAGGTAAAAGCAACTGGTAGTATCAAAAGCCAAGGAACCATAGTTTTAAAAAAAGTATGGGCAGGTTAATATATGTGTATTATAGATAGTGTATGTGTGAGTGATAGAAAAAAAATACTGAGATAGTGAAGGAGGGAGAGAGAGAGAGAGATGCTACAGAGACACCAAGGAGAATGATAATAGATTTTACAAATCAAGGTTTCGTACAAAACTGGTTATTAGACACCTATATGAATATGATTTTAGTAGAGTGATGGGATATGTAGAAGAGCTCATTAGGCATAGAGTCAGTGGAAGAAGTGACTGCATATCTTTAGGAAGTATGTCAACAATATGAAAGAAAAATGGCAGTAGAAAAA
This sequence comes from Vulpes vulpes, assembly GCF_048418805.1. Lineage (NCBI taxonomy): Eukaryota > Metazoa > Chordata > Mammalia > Carnivora > Canidae > Vulpes > Vulpes vulpes. The sequence goes on along the minus strand of NC_132792.1, from coordinate 53,838,678 downwards.
GACCACAGTTAGATCTTGACTATGGGTATCTGGAAAGAGCATATAAAAAGGCAAATCAAAAAGCTAGTATTTGGAATAGATATTTGAAAAATAAGTTCCTTAATTGTTAGTGGAAACCATAGAATATATTCTGAATACTTGGCTAAAATTGAACTAAGACCTTAACTTTCACCATGAGAAGCCAAATTAGCCTTCATGATTATTACTTTTGGGTACTTTGGGGAGGATAAAGCAAACATGGAGAAGATAAATGAGAAATTAAATTAGGAGTTTGGGTTGAACATACATGCATATGCAGACACACACATACACAGATGCACGTATCCTGAAACAAGAAGATTGAGAGACAAAGACTTCGAGGCTATAAATAGCCTGAAGACATTAGTCTGAGGCCATAGATTTTAGGAGGATGACTTTACTGAAAGGTGTCAAAAGAAATCATCTGATACAGTTTTCTTCTTTTCATAGGTAGGAATGATATGATCTCCATTAGAAAGACTAGCAGAAAAAAAAAAAAAAGACGAACAGTTGACACATATTAAGTTTAATCAAATTGTCCAAATTCATGCAGCTGTAGCCAGCAGATGTCAGGTCCACGGTCATCTTTGTACCTCTGCCACCACATCATGCTGAGCACAATAAAATTTGCATCCTAAACTAGACATTGTCTTCTTTATGTAATTGCATATCTCAGTACTTGTTCTATGCTCTCACAACATTTACCTGGGGGATTGCAAAACAGGGACTACCGTCCTCAAGAAACTTCCTGATAGATGGAACACTAGAGGCATAGCTATTTCCCTGAGGTATTGAAAATATGGAGGACCTGTATTCCTGAATATTGTAAGACCAGGAGTTTCTGATGAGATGGACTTCCTGAAATTAGCCTTAACTTTAAGGACCCTGGCTTTAAGACTTTAAGACTCTCCAGTAATCAACTGGATGCCAGAGATGTGGGTTCATTCATTGGACCACCTCCTTTCCTTGACAGTTCTTTCCGATACATAGGAACTGAATGATCACAATGAAAATAGTATAATTTGGTACTCCAAATTCATGGCTTTCATTGCTTCATTTCTATGTGCAACTTATCTACTCATATTTGCACAGTAGTATTAATTACTGCTCTGGCAAATTACAGTAAGATTTCTGTGGAATTACATTTTACATCACATGCATACCAAAACAATTCAGTATGATTCATATTCTAACAATGAGTACCATAGGAATTAATAGCAATTGTGTCACTCACTATAGCATGTTGCCAAACAATTATTACATGCAGTTGATGAACATTTTAATAAATGCCATCATACTCTGTACTCAATTAAAACAATAGCACTAATAATTAATATTACCATTATTCATATCAAGTTATGGCTGTGGGTATTATAAGTTCTAGGAAATGACTGGAGAAATAAATGTTCATTTCAATACCATTTATATCTTCTCTGAAGTATTAAAATGTAATTTGCATAAAGTACATGCATCATTTTCAATGTAGCTGTAACTTAAGAAAGCAGCTTTCTCATCTGCTGAAATTTTTTTAAAGAAAAGCTAAAAATGCACAGATGAAGACAAATATCTCGTTTTTTTATAGATTGTTTTGTCAAGAAAGCATTTAGTATTTGTTTATTGAGTGATAAATGCAATTTGTAGTCTGATGAGCAGTTAAGCAATCCAAAAAAAAAAATAGGTATTAGATAAAATAGATCTAGCCACTGTCTGAAATAATTTTTTTTTTATTAAATTGCTTAGGTTAAGTGATCTAAGATCCTAGAAACTGTCATCTGGGAGATGTAAACATAAAACTGCTTCAGTCATTAGCATTTTAATAAAACAAATTACTTTTTATGAGAGCTTCTGACTTTAAGGGTGTAAGACACAAAACAGGCATTTTTTTAAAAAAATTATTTATTTATTCATGAGAGACATGAGAGAGAGAGGCAGAGACACAGCCAGAGGGAGAAGCAGGCTCCCTGCGGGGAGTGTGATGTAGGACTTGATCCTAGGATCCTGGGATCACGACCTGAGCCAAAAGCAGATGCTTAACCACTGAGCCACTAAGGTGCCCCAAAACAGGCATGTTTTGATGGTGGGGCAGAAAGAGTGTATTTCTATAAACAAATTTGGCATATACTCTACAATCCAAGATATGCTTAGTTTTACCTAGTCTTACTACTGAAAGATGCCACAGAATTGAAAGCTTCAAAGATGGACAGACCCTAACTCTGCTGCCTATAGTGTATGTGAGAAATCTGAATATATTACATCAGTTTACCACCATCAAACTCAGAAGGGCACCAACTAATTACTCTTTCAGAAATATCCCAATTTCCTTGTAATATTGTATCTATATTGAAGTTTTAGTAGTTTGAAAGTGTAATAGTATGCAACATGCCACAATACGTAATGGGTTTAGTAGCATAATAAAGTTGGAAAATGCTAATAATATATCCATTACTCCATTATTAAAGCCAAAAATGAATTCACTGGAATTATAGCTATTGGAGTGGAAGAAATGAAAACTAAGTGGCCTACAAAATATTCCTCTTTTGATTACCAGCAGGTGCTTCTGTGGAAAGAAAAAAGGCAAGTAACTGAACTCCTTTGTAAACATGCTGATAATTCACCTCCTGGTGTGTAGACTATCAGTATTTGTAGGATAATCCTGATACATAAAATGCTTTTTTTTTTGCAGTGCAACCCTGATTTAGGATTGCATATAATAAATAAAATATATAATCTATAGATTTATAAGGCATGGCTCTGAAAAATGTCATGTAAACTGTACAAATCTCTGGGGCATGAAATGGAGATGTATCATAACCTAAATTCATCCAATCTTTTTGTAAACTAACATGAAAACTTCTTTAACAACCCAATCTTTCTTTTTTTTTAAGATTTTATTTATTTATTCATGAGAGACAGAGAGAGAGAGAGAGAGGAGAGAGAGAGAGGCAGAGACACAGGAAGAGGGAGAAGCAGGCTCCATGCCGGGAGCCTGATGTGGGACTCGATCCGGCTCTCCAGGATCATGCCCTGGGCCGAAGGCAGGTGCTAAACCACTGAGCCACCTGGGCTGCCCTAGCAACCCAATCTATATGAGTCTGAGACTCTACAGAGTCTGAGGCCCTTACAGGAACAAAGTACCCAAAGAGCTATGCAGGGTGCTCCACACAACTTCCTGCTTTATCTTGATTGTGTGCATCCTTACTGAAGTGTCATACTGGATAAAACATGTAGTTTATGGGGGTAGTAACTTTTGTGTTACTAACCTACATCTAAATGTCTTTTACCAGAAGTCAAAAATCAGGTGCAGGGCAAGGATGGCATTGACATGGTTTTCAAACTGCCCACATAATTTTTTTGTAATTACTTAGTGTTCAAAGACAAGATTGTGAGCCCAAATCTCCCTAAGATTTTTTCTTGATGTCTAGTGTCAATATCACTGACCATTGGTAGTTATTTATAAATTTCTTTTTTTTCTTCAAAGTTTTATATATATATATATATATATATATATATATATATATATATATATATATATATATTATTTCTAGAGTAATTTCTACACTGGCTACTGTTAGGTCAAAGAAAATCAAGTACCAAATAATTTTAACAGAATTTATTTTTTTTCTTTAACTTTAAAATTTATGGATATTTTCCCCCCTGTGTTTCATCAAAGAATGATAACTAGTCCTTAGTTTTTCTCCACACAAAGCAAATTAATCACACTCCACTCAAAAGTTTAGCCATCAGTTTATGCTCCATTCAGAAAATATATTTTCACTTTATAGATTCTCTTTATAATCAATGCTTGGAGTTTTATTCCTATGATTCTCCTCTACCAGTTGTTTGCAACTCTGGCTTGTAAGAATTCCTACAGGGAACTCTCAATACAGTACCATGCTCAGTTCATATTCCACGTCCAAGAAGATCGTAAAATGCACAACATTTCCAAGGTGATTGTGCTAAGCATACTGCTCTATACACACTTATACATATGCAAACACATGCACTCATTAGGAATATTTTTTCTGAGACATATTCTTAACAGATAACAGAAAATTTATTCTAAGACAGTTCATCTTCACTTTGTAGTATTTGTGATATGGCCAGCTAAGGCTAGGAATCCATTTCATGGCCAAAAAAATCAAACAAGAAAAGCTATGATCCATAATCCAGGTCTCATTATCACTTTGCTTTAATCAGTTGAGCTGATTAACTCTTAAAAAGAGAAGGGGAGCTATTAGAATATAATAAATTGGTAAAATGTGTAAATCCATTTATAGCCGTGTTTTATTTCATGGACAGAGATCCTGAATTTGGTACATTTATTAGTGGGATAAAAAAATATGTCTTGCACTAAATATACAATGAAATGTGACTCCTAAAAATCAAGAAAATGTACTTATATCTTCCATTTATTCTTTAACAATATATCTGGTACACCATTATCTTTGGGTGAGTCTTTAGTTATTCAGTATGAAGGCTCATTTTCTGAGCTAAAGGTTGGAGTAATAGTATTTATTTGAAATGTAAATGAAGACTTCCACCAAGGAATGTATGTTTCATTTTGCATTTGTCTCTAATCAGAATGTCCTATGAATAATGTAGTTTGGCACCAATATTCTCATTAAGCAAGTTTCCCATTATTGCATTTTCTGATTATAATCTCCTCGTTAAACTTCCTTTACTATTCCTGCTGATAATCATTTATATGCTTAGGTCTTCAGTATTAATCTGAACACACACACACACACACACACACACACACACAGATAACCTCCTGTAGATGAGAATCAAATTATATTGATGACCAGATGTCCTTTAAATAAAGGGTTGTTATCCATTGTATGTCCAAGAAATGGCATGGAGTTGAATTGTCAGACTGGGCTAAAAGAGAAAATGAGTTGCAAACTAGTCTCAATTTATATCCATCTATGAGGCAATTTCACAATTATACTTGATTGACAGAACTGGCCAAGAAAGAAACAGAATGGTAGAAGAAATAGGACTAACTAGAATCATTTTGTGTTGTTGTTGCTGTTTCCTTTTTTTCCTTTTGCTTTTAGTTAAAGAACCGTAGAATTATACAACATTAAAATTTTCAATGGACTTTGAGAGACCCATATTTTGACCATACAAGACCTCAAAAGATGTGCTTTCCATAACCAGAATACAGATTTTAACTGTATAACTCTTAAAAAATTGGTCTTCAGACTTTTTAGAAGGGAAATTCATATTTTATTTCCTTGAAACCTTGAAAGCAGAGGTGATCAAGTTAAGGAGTGATGATAATGAAGTGTTGAAAGTAAACTAGAGTTCTCATTCCTATACACACATACACACCTTTCTTCTTGAGGTTCCTACAAACCATATTTGGAGCACATTTGAGGTCCCCAAAAAAGAATTTATTGATCAGGGAACATTTTCTATTCTTCAACAGAAACAAAGACGCTCACCATGTCCTGTGTAAAAATGAACATATAGATGTAGCACGGATATGTTAAAGGCATAGAAAAGATATAAAATATAGAACAAACTGTAAACAGTGGTTACTTTCAGATAAGAGATTGAAAAAATGATTTTCATAATGTAGTATAAATATTTCTGTATTATTTAACTACCTTATAATGATTTTATATTTGTGATTATAAAAACAATACATTATTTTGTTCAAGATTTATATGCTTAAAACTCCTTTTAACTGGACTTTCATCTAAATTAGCACAGATTTCTAAAATTTCCTAACAGATACAATTTTCCACATAAATCATATTAAATCTTTTGTATGCTCTTCTTGAAAACATTCCAAGTTTTTTATGTTGTGTTTTATTAACATTGTCCAGAATTAGATACGGTCCTTTTGTAAGCTTTGCACGAATATTGAATTAATAAGAAGATTATGTATCTCTATGTGGACTTTTATTTTTTATAAGGAAAATGATATATATTTGGGGCAGATTTTCAAAGGAATGGAGTTGAGAAGGTAGTTTTTCCACAGAACTTTTTTGGCTTAATATAAGTTTAAAAATCACCTGCCAACATTAAGCAGAGGTAGGTTTGGGTAATGTAAGTGCTATTCCATGATTAGAGTATAAAGAGCCTTATATTTCCAGATTTTTCATTTCTAAAGCAGTTCTTACTGAAAAGAACCAGGGTCATACCCAGTGTTTGCCTTGCTGTTATCCTTTTCTGAAAGGTTTAAAATCCAATAGTATTATAGAAATTTAGTATTAATATCCTGTTTCTTTATGAAAAATATTGGAGAATACTCATTGTAAGTCATGTCAAAAACATGCAATGAGCACCTATTGTACTCAAGAATCAGGCTTAGGGGTATAAAGAGATAAAAAGATGTTCCTTCATTAACAAAAATATTCACCACTTACTGAACTCATGTGCTAGGAACTTTGCTAAGCTCTTTCAGTAAATTATTTAATCTTTTTCTAAAGATTTATTTATTTATTTTAGAAAGAAAGAGAGAGAGGGAGAACACTGGGGTGAGAAGGAAGAGAAGCAGAGGGAGAGAGAGAGAAGGAGAATACTGAAGCAAACCTCCTACTGAGCACAGAGCCGAATGCAGGCCTAGATTCCAGGACAGTGATATCATGACCTGAACTAAAATTAAGTCAGACACTCAACCGACTGAGCCATCCAGGCACTCCTGAATTATTTAATTTTTGTAATGCTGTTCTAAAATAAGGTGCCATGTTTACAGATAAAGGAGAAAATTTGGGCTTGGTGAGGTTAAATAATTTGCTCACTTAAAATGAGAGAGTTGATATTTGCAATTATATTTTGCTGACTCCAAAACCTATTTTTAACTTACATTCCACACATACCTTACATATTTTCACAGGTCTGTTCATTTGGATATAGGAAATTATATTTTAGGAATATTCACCCAATTTCTTAATCCACACAGAATACTCCCACACCCAATATACAGACAAAACAAATAAAACAAAACTGAGTGTGTTGATGGTCATATTCATGATACAAGTGTCTTTAAGAGCATAGAAAAGGAGCATTGCTTGGACAGTGAAAGTAGTCTTTGCAGAAAGTTAAGACTAAAATAACTCTGAAGCAAAGTCAGTACCTGGAGAAGCAGGAGAGAGAGGAAGAGTTTTCAGGGAAATGAAATGCTGTGAATAACTATGTGAGGGCAGGAAATAGATGAATGCTCTCATCTCTTTAGTAGACATTTCTGAGTGGTGCTGAGTAATATTTTGGAATCGGCTGCCCATGACTTTCCAATGGTAGGTGGGAAATTTGCAAAGGGTGGAGGAACAAGTAAAATATTAGTGAAGCCAAAGGTTGATTTCAACAGAAACAGATTTTTGTCTTAGCCCCTGTAGGTTGCTATAACAAAATACCACAGACCAGGTAGCTGATAAACATCAAACATTTCTTTCTCACAGTCTGGAGGTTAGAAAATCCAAAATCAGGTACCAGAGGATTCAATGTGGTGACTCATGAGGGCCCACTTCCAGGTTTGTACCCAGATGCTTTTCTCTATGTGCTCAGAAGGGGCAACGGATCTCTCAGGAGCTGCCATTACAAAAGCACTAATCTCATTCATGAGGCTCCACTCTTATGGTCTAGTTACTTCCTAAAGACTCTCTACTTCCTATATCAGTACCTTATGCATAAGGATTTCAACATATGAATTCTGGGGGCATATAAGTCGATTCTGTATAATAGCAGATTTCAAGATGGAGACTTTTTATACAGAAATTTTGTTTGGAAAGGTATACTTAGCAACCACACTGATGTGGAGAATAAAGGCAAAAGAAAAATAAATATCCTTATAACTTACAGCCCATTGGCAAGTACTTAGGATATACAGAATGACCTTCCTCAAGGAGCTTAACTGCCTCGATGTTAGTACCTTGCTAAAGGCAAAAGGCAACCTTAGCCTGACATTAGCCGGACCTCTAGGATCCTGTAAAAATCCCTTTTGCAAACTTCCTCTATTTCTACCCTCCCAAGATACAATGTTAACAATCATCCTCCAAGCATATGGCCCACTGATATGCATCTGAAGGGTCTCATGACTAAGGTTTTACTAGACAGTAGTAAATGAACTTTTCCTAAAATCAGCTAGCCCCTCAAGGTCCTAGAAACCTTGCTTCCAAATTCCTTAGAGACTTACACTATCCCTAACCCCCTCCCAACTTGAAAGTATATAATCAGTCACTCCTCACAACCCCAGCGTAGCTGTTTCTGTCCGTGGGTCCTGTTCCCATGCTTTAATAAAACCACTGCTTTTGTACCAAAGACACCTCAAGATTCTTTAACTGTTTGCACCCAAATCCCAACATTTTCACATCACTCTAAAGCATTGAGGAAAGGAGGGAGAAATTGAACTGTGACACAGTTGCAACTAATACTTCAAAAATAACATATGTAGCCCTGAGTTTGGAATGGCCTTTAAAGTTGTCCTAAGTTGATACAGGTTACTCAGGCCTCAAACATCAGCATTGACTAATCATTTGATGCAAACTGCTCCTGACGAAGAAGAGGAATCTTTATGAGGCAGCACCTTAAGCTGAGAGTAATGCCAAGAGGGGAACCTAGCTGTGAGCTATCAGCAGTCAACACTCTTGTCATTGGAAGAATGAGTGCCTTGCTCCTGAAGGAGGATCCCAGTGGTGTACCATAGCACTGACTATAGTTTACCCATGTGCCACTTAGATCCATGTGCTTTGTATAGTAAGTTTGTCCCATCTGGGAAATCTCCTTGCATATGGTGGCCAGTCTTTCCTGGGGCAAAATATTAAAAGGTTGTTTCCCAGAAAAGACTAAGCCACTAAACACCAGGCTCTTTCCAAGTTATAACTCCTGAACTTGTCCATGTGTCATTATGTCAAGCAGGGAAATGCCAAGTGGCATGTACCAGTAGATCACCTGGGTACCAAACATTCTTCCTTGACATATCCAAGATATCCACCTATGCCCATGAATCCATACACATTACTATTTCAGGCCACTTTTCTTTCCATGCAGTATTTAAGGTTGGGTCCATGCAATATGGACTGCCCATCAGGAAGATATGCCCCTACCACTCTCTTTCAAAGCACTTTTGAGTTTAGTTGCATTGCAGCAGCAATCCATTTTCACCTTCAATCCCCAAACCAAGCCAGTGCAACCATGTACCATGATTGTTTTGCTTTCTTTTCTGTCAGCTGGTTGTGAGGGTCATAATGCCATGATGACAAACAAGTGATCTGAGGGAGAGGTACCAGTATAATGATCCTGTTTACTTGTGCCTATTGACCCTGCTTCTCTCCAGTTGAAGAGGCATCACGTCTATCATATGATGGATTTCTGCCTGACATACCTGACCTTATGACTTGGTGGGTGTGATAACAACCAGCTGGTGATGGGCAGCTCTGGCCATATGGTCCTGCTCATGTTATCTATCTCCAGCAAGGCTGAGCAGCACTGTAGAAACCATTTTTTCAAATGGAATAACATTATCTGATACAGGTGGCATGGCCCTGTAACAGAATTCTAGGATCTATGGTAGATGTAATTTTTCTACAGGGGCATGCCCTAACTCCACATGGTATTTTTCCCACTGCAAAACATCAAATTCCACGCTTTCTGTTGAGTTATATGGCCAAAGCAGCAGTGCTGCTTGCACTTAGCCTGGGCCTGCTAAGAGTTCTTTCCACTACTGGCCCTCCTCACAGCTGGCAGTCTTCATTACTGTTCAGTAAAAAATCAGAAAAGTATTCCCACATGTGGAATACGTTGCCTTCTGTACCTGAAGAAGTCTTCTAGATACGGAGCTCCTTTGTTAGTGCTAAGACATGAAAGATGCAATAATTTTTGGAGAGAAAATCCTGCCATGCATTTTATTTCTGAAACTATGACAAAACTGCATTGATGTGGCAAGACCTGAATCTTCATATAGTTTTTCTTCCATTGTCTAGAACATATGTGCTTTATCAAAGCCTCAATTGTAGTTGATACATCTTGTCATCTAGGTGGATTAACATAGTATCTTTGGTATAGTGGACCAAAATGATATTTTGCAGAGCATCCAGATGGCCCAATCTTTTCAAACTATCTTATGACAGAAGGCAAGAAGGTTAATCTAGCTTTCGGACAAAACCATAAAAGTATTCTGTTGCCTATTCCACATGAATATGAGCTACTTTTTGCTCTCCTGCCTGATAGGGATGCAAAACTAAGCTTTCACCAACTCAATGACAGCACACCATGTACTTAAAGTCATGTTAATTTTCCTAGCAAAGATAATTCATTTGGCAAAATAGTTAAAAATGAGGTTTCTCTTTGTTTGAATTTGTGGTAGCCTGCTGACTCCTTCTAGGATTTATATGGGTTTTGCCTCCCCTACTATAATAATCCTTCTCCATAAGCTAAGTGACTAATATAGAGGTTCTTCTAACTACCAAGTATAAATATCATATTCATACTGAAAATAATAATGAGATTTATTTATTTATATATTTATTTATTTATTTTTAGTAAGGTTACATGTCCATGACCCTACTATAATCATTGTGAGCTAGACTTGGGCCAGAACTCATTTATTATAGGGTTCATCTATGTATTTGTCTAACATGAGATCCATAATAAGACTTTGGGTGCCTAGATATCAGTGTAAACTTTTCCTCAGTGTATAGCTATTCAGGTAAACAGCCTTTGAGTGAGTGAAGCTTGAGGGGGAGCTCTGCTATATATACTTACTGTGATATTGTACAGTCTTTCCTTTTGGTGATCCAGTTTTTCCTGGGTTCTGGATTCAAAAGAAAATCAGATTCTGAAACTGGGCAAGGTTTGATGACTTTTATTGAAGTAATTTCTATCTTTGATTTCCGTTGAATGAATATATTTTGCAGTACCATCAATGGCTTCTCATCTATTTTGCCTTGATAAATTACATGTTCTAATAATGAACTCAGAGCTCTATAAAAGTCAGACCTCTTTGCTATAGACTAAAAATATGTATTATCCCAAAAATTCATATATTGCAACCTAATCCCCAGTGCAATAGCATTTGAAGATATGTCCTTCAGGCCATTCAGGTGGAGCCCTCCGGAATGGGATTAGTGGCTTTATAAAAGAGACCTCAGAGGGCTCCATTGTCCTTTCTGCCATGTGACATAGCAAGAAGATAGCATTCTGGACCAGAAAGTGAGTCCTCACCAGACACTGAATCTGTTGATGCCTTTATTTTGCACTTCCCAGCCTCTAGAATTATAAGAAATTATTTCTATTGTTTATAAGCATCTAGTCTATGATATTCTATTACAGCAGCCCAAACAAATTAAGACACTTTTAGCTGACGCTCTGCCCTTGTTTGTCATACAATAATTTTCCCATATTACTTTTGACAATTAAGGATGCTTAATTGTTTCCAGGAACTTGTCACCCTCCATTGCTCTCAGAGAACTCAATTCTGTAACAGAATCTCTTACTATCAGTTCTGTCCTACGTAGGACAATCACAATTGAAATTCACATTGATGCTTGAAATTGCGTAATGGAGTACTTTGGTAAATGCAACCTCCTTCAGGCCTTTCTACTAATCATAGCCTAACATCACTTAATGCACCCTAGTATACCCATGCCTTTTTGCTGTCTTCTTCCACCATTCTCCATGGCAGTCTGTCATGTCTATTTCACTTGGTATGAATATCATTTCTTCCAATGTCAAAGAACGACTCTGTAAACATGTTAGCAATGGCACTTGGAAGCTTTCCATAGAGATGTTAAATCTTGTATTATGTGATAGTGTTTCCATATAGAAACTCAACCTTTTTAACTTCATGACTATCCCCTTCCCCACAATCAAGAATCCTCAGGATTTAATCTCAAATATACTTTCCTGGATCCTGTCAGTACATGTACATAGGTACTTATGTTCTTTCAGCATACAGTTCTTTTCTTCCTATATCAGGCTCAACACTTGCCCATCAGTTTATATTGTGATTGACCTTTGTCATTAATCTGGCCATGGAAGAAGAATGGCCATAGATCCAGAAGGAAGTGCATTTTGTCTTGCAAGGGAAATGTCTCTGCATTATCTTCAAGCAACAAGGGAGCCTTGGGTTAACAGGAAACAGTGGGCCCTTCTGACATCCCAGAAGGTTTAGGGGAATTTAGGATTTTAATATTTTTGAGCATATGGTCACAGAGATTCTCATCATAAGCCTCAGATTCCCACTTATTTCACATAAGTACCTTGTCTTGTTATAAAGGAGTTGAACTTGTTAAAGCAAAATTGCTGTGCTAAGAAGTCAAACATTTTTGAATATGTGATACTCTTCAAACTAAGTCTGCCATTGATCCTCTATCTGCCTTTTGACTGAAGGAGTTGAAAATCTCTTTATATGCTACAGGGAAGCCCTTTAACTTTTACATTCTGCCTTAAACTGATGATGAATTATCCCAAAGCTTTCTTTGTCTTTCCTCCATGTTCTCATTAAGCCCAACAATAGCATCTGATTCAACTGTTTTTATAATTTCTACAGTTTTGAAGCTTTCAAAGACCAAAGGTACTGCGTCAATCAGTGTACTCTCTTCTACTGGTATCCTATCCAGTTTATCACTAAACCTTTATTTTTTTTTTTTATTTTTTTATCACTAAACCTTTAAAAAGTTCAATACCTACACGTCTATAATATTCCTGGGGTTATCAATCTTCTGCTCTAAATTCTACTTAGGGGTCTATTGTGTTGGACCTCTACTGGCACCAAAAGTCATAATTTAGTTTCTCTAGAAATAGACTCTGAGACAGATTTGCGTGGAGAGTATAAACAAGATTAGGCAAAATGAGAAGCTGAAGTGCAACGCAGTTGCTACAGAGGCTTCAGCCAACCCTACATGGAGCTCTGAAGTTGGGATAGCCCTTTTCAGACTTTCGGAGTTAAGCAAGGAGGCTGATCTTTTACCTTCATATCAATCAGTTGTTAGGTGTCTACTATCCCAGGTAAGGGACATTACCTTGGCTGAATCAGTTTTCTTTAGTAAGTGAATTTCTGGAGAGGAGCTAAGCTGTCAACTGTCATCAATCAAAGTATCTCTGTCTTGAAGGGGATCTGGTTGGCACAGCAGAGCGTTTAAAACACAAGCTAACTTATCACTGGAGAACCAAGGATAGAAACGGAGCATGTTTGCCCTCAACATGAGCAGGAAAGAGAAGCCATTTTAAATTGCACAGTTTCAATTAAGGCCAAGGACATAAAATAGCGTAGTTCCTTTAGATAACTGCTATGATCAAATCATGTAAAAGAGTGAAGTAATTATATCCTCACCCCTCCTGCATTGCAGACCACGGTAGAAGTGGTATGGTTAACAGTGAGACTTAAGAAGTGACCACAGAAAATGCATTCAGTTGAGCCTTTTCCACATAGCAGTAAATCAGGAAGTTATCTTTTTTTTCTATCAAAGCTAGAATATTCTTTATAACTTATTTGATCATTGACCTGACATAGAGAGAACTGTTATTCTAGGCAGCAGCATGTAAAATTTCTCAGCATTGTATTGAAGAATAATGAACCTCCTTAAGTTTTCAAGTTGTAAGTATCAATAATGTTTCAATTTAGAGAATATGTATTAGTGCCATAACAACAAAATTCATTCATCATTTAAAAAGTATTGAAACATCTTTAAGTGCCAGGCAATTTTTAAGGCACTAGGGGGAATGGAAATGAATAAAAAACACCCTTTAGGGAGCTAATAGGCAGAAGAGTCTATGATTTGATTTTATAAGCTAATAAGTTAGTCTGTTACTCTTTTATGGAGTCTGGTAGGAGACAGAGATGAAAGGATTCTATTATTCACAATACAGCAAATGATGTGGGACTCCTGTTAGTGTCTATTCTGGTCCACAAAACCCACAGGGGTGGTGTGCAGGTGCCCAGATAGATGGCGTGCACGCAGAGAACTTACATCACAGCAGAGGAACACAACCTGAGGAAACCACTGTTTTATAGCAGGCAACATACAATCCTGCCCTTTGTTCCAGAAGGAAACATTACCCATTCCTCTAGTTTTCTCTCTGCAAATACAATCCCAAGAAATGATCAGGTAAAGATTTAGTTATGGTCTGGCATTATTGACAAACCCAGCCAGACTCGATGAAGCACAAGAGACTCATGGAGGAGTGCTGCCCACAATAATATAATAGGAAAGCAAATATTTTAACAAATAATTGAAATCCACGCAATGCATCTTATAAACATAAACAGCAAAATTAATAAAATCTTTTACTTATAGTTTAAATTTTTAAACAAATGCATAAACAGACTGGGGAATCCCTGTATTTAGTGTATTAGATTGAATTCAAGGAAATGCTCAAGTCATTAAGGAATGATATGGTTCCCCAGAAACTACCTTTGTGGAACAGTAGGTGACACAAAAGGAGGCGAAAAACACCTAGGCTGTTCTTAACAGTGCTTTGTTTAATGCTTCACTAATTCTATTAGGAAATGAAGATTATAAATTAACAGCAAAATCCCACTGCAGTTGTATTTTTGTAAGTATATAGTACACAAAAATATACATATATTATTATGCATAATACATCGAGATATTCATTTTTTTTCAAATGATGCCTTTTGTCATTATTAAAATACAAAATTAACATAATTCCTTTAGAACTATTGGGTCATTATCTAGTTAATAATTGTAGTGGTAAAATGAAGTTGTGCAGGGAGGGCAAAAAAAGGAAAAATTCACCCTTAAAGAGTGATACCTATATCAAAGTATCTGGTCAAAGGTACATGGTTATTGCAAAAGTTACCTAAAAATGGATGAAGGGAATTTGATGTAAGGTCATAAGGGAAATAGAACTGACATTTTTATACATATCCCCAGCCTCTTTTTACTGTTAACTTCTTTACAGCTCAGAACCAATTGCTGTCTTCTCTTCCATCCTCATTCTCAAAACAGGAAAACATCTGTCATTGATTTCACACTACTTACCTCTCATAGTAGTATTTGCATTTTAAATTTGCATCTGAAATGGTAGAAAGAAAGCCTTTGTGCTCTGCTTTAGGAATTTCATGCATCAGCAAAGTATGTGTGATATGACTGGGCAGGGGTAATTGATACAATGCTTCAGAAATCTCATGGAAACCCAGAAATTAAATTCAACTCAGTGGTTGTAAAGCACCTAAAGTCAGGTTAGCTCAGACAGGAGAACATTCAGGTGTACCCTCTCTATCTGTCTACCCACCCCCGTATCTGTGTAGCAGAAAAAATTCCAAGAAAGAGAGGCTGAGAAGTTTTAGACTCATCCTCAAGCCAGGCTTCACTTAGAGGGCAGAAGCTATAAACTACCAAGAATACTGGGTCTTTGCCTCAGCTCATTCATAAGGTGAAAGCTCCATACCAGATGAAGCAAACCAAAAAGATAAGAGGTCATCTCCTCTGACCAGGAGCCACACATGAAGCAGGATGTCATTCCAAAAAAAAAAAAAAGTGGGCCACCCGCCTCTGGGCAAAAAAGACCTGAAAAGAAATTCAACATTGTTAACCATCAGAGCGTGCAAAGCACAGTGAGATAAGACTTCATATCCATTTGATTGGTTATTATAAGAAAAAAAAGATAATAATGAAGGGTGAGGAGAATGTGGACAAATGAGAAGCCTCCTTAATTGCTAGGAAGGTAAAATGTTCAGCTTTTTCAGAATATGATTTGAAAGTTCATCAGATGTTAAACTCAGAATAACCATATGACCCAACAATTTCACCTCTCTGCATGAGAAAGAACTTGTACATGGAAGTTTATGGTAGCATTACTCATAATAGTCAAAAATTGGCAATGACCCAAATGTCCATCAACCTCTGAATGGCTAAATAAAATGTGATCTACTCAAACCCTGGAATATTATTCTGCAATAAAAGGGAATGGAGTATTGATGCATACCACAATAAACCTTGAAGAGGCTAAGCCAAAAAGAAGCCAGTAAGAAACACCACATGTTATATCATTTGATGTATATATTTCTGGAGCAAGCAAATCTACAGAGATTTTTTTTAATGAAAATGTCCTAAAATTGTGGTGATTTTAGCACAACTGTGAAGATACCAAAAACCATTGAATTGCACTCTCTAAATGGATGAATAATCTAGAATCTGATCTCTAATATTTCAAAAAACTGTTAAAATTCAAAATTGTCTCTTTATACATCAAAAGCCAAGTTTCACTTTCTACATAGAGATTATAACTTTAAGCTTGGGTATGTGAGCCTACATTTCATATAACGGCAGTAAAGACTTGAGGAGAAAGCCAAGATATTTGCATCTTTCTTGCACCCATCTCCTAAGCTAGCTCAGTAGCACAAATCCCTAGTATCCATTAGTGTATTGTTTTTCTTCTTAATTTGGTTTGGTTTGGTTTGGTTTCTGTGTACATTGGTATCACCCAATATATTATATGACTAGAAGCAATGGATCTAGGTTCTGATGAAATTTACTTATTGTCAAATATATTTCTTAAACATATATTTTTATTTATAAACATATTTGCAGAGCAGAAAATCTCTTTGTTTTTCCACATGTTCTCATATAAAAGACATTCCGCACATCCGATTTTGCTGCCAACTTGGCTGTTCTTATTACCAATTTTTTTTACCATGATTCCATTTTATATTTTTAATTTTCTACTCTCCATTTCAGGCGACTAGAAATACCAAAGCTAAAGGAATCATTTTAAAACACCCATCTGCTTGGTTCGATTTAATCTGAACATACATAAATTTCTCTCAGGTAACACATATGAAATCAATGGACGATTTAAAATATAATTACATGTGGAGTGCCTGGGTAGCTCAGTTGGTTAAACATCCAGCTTTTGATTAGACTCAGGTCATTCTCTCCAGGCCTAAGATAGAGACCCAAGTTGGGCTTCATGTTGGGCATGGAAACTGCTTAAGATTCTCTCTCTTCCTCTCTCTTTCTGCCCTTCCCCCATCTCCTATTCTAGAAATATGTATATATTTACATGTATTTTCTTTAAAATTCTCCATTTGTAGAAGAAATGAAAACCATGTTGCATCATATATAATTCCCACAGCTTATATTCAAGTGCTTACATTCACCTATATTTATGTGATATATATTTAAATATTATTATATATATGTGATATATATCAAGTTATTACATTTATCTATATTTATAAGATCAAAGTCTATGAAGATATATACTTATAGATGATATACTTTTATGTATTATATATTATATATACATATATATTTTATATCAAATGCTGACATTTACCTATATTTATGTGATTGAAGTCTGTGAAACTATATTTATTATATATCTATATTCACATACTTACCCAAAGAGGCAAAAACTACAGATCATATTTGCCTATTGTTTTGTGTTTTTGTTATAGTATGGATCTAGGAATGGAACCTAATTAAAAGGTAAGCACCAGGAATTCAGGAATTATGGAGACTTACACATTAACTATGATAGGTCTTGAGCAAAACTGACTTTTTTATTATTTAACAAATTTTTGATATTCCCTTTGAAACATTGCTTGATGAAAACATATGTAATTATTAAACCGCCATCTCCAGAGGATTATTAACTGGGCCCCCTCCCATTTATCTCTGTCTGCTAGTGACGCAAATGTCTTGTTCCACCCTTCCATCTCTTGCCTTTTTTCCTCTATTGCCTACCATGCTCTTCTCTCTTATTTCTATTCCTTGAGGAAATTCTTTTGTCAGGAAATTTGCTTAAAAGAATTAATTAAATAATCAGTTACACAATCCACCATAGAGAACTATTATGTTTTTAAATTTCCAGTTAAGCCTTCAGACAAGTTACAACAATACATTCAATACTGTCTTTGAAAATATATTGACGCCTAGCTGAAGAATTTCTCCTTTTACTACTAACCTCTAACAACTATCAAATCCTCTTACTATGAAACACTAACCAGATGTTTGCAGTTTGCCCTCAAGCTAAGACTAGAAGACACATGTACTAAAACACAGCAAAGGGGTATTAAGTTTAAACATGTCAAACAAGAGAGTGGTTGATCAAGGCCCTCTTAGCAAGTTCTTTTCTAGCATAAGTAACCTGGGAAAGTTTTTGCTAGGTCTACATTCTCAAAGGATGAGTGCTTTGCTGTTGTTCCAGCACTTTCAATCCCACTCCTGAATGGCAGGAGCTATCTGAGGGTAGAAGTGACTCTGAAAGCTGGTGGGGGCGGTGGGGAGGGCGGCTGTGAGGGCGGTGGAATAGGTCAGGGCAGATCTTGCCTGCCGTTCTGTGTGGCTGTGGAAGGCAAATAAATGACTGTGTCCTACATTAGTTCAAAAGCCCAGCAAGGACAAGGTGAGGCCTGTGTGTGTGGCATGGGTGTGTACACACATAAAAGTGATAGAGAAAGTTGGAAAGTCAGTAGTACTAAGGAAGGATCTGGATCAGTGTGCATACATTCCAACACAGAATTCTGAAACCCCTAACAGAAAAACTGTCATCTGATTCTCTACTTTCTTGTTTTTTTTTTTAAAAAAGATCTTATTTATTTATTCATGAGAGACACAGAGAGAGTGGTACAGACATAGGCAGAGGGAGAATGGAGAGCCTAATGTGGTACCCCATCCCAGGATCCCCGGATCAGACCCCAAGCCAAAGGCAGAAGCTCAATGCTGAGATATCCTGGTTTCCACACTCCCCTTAGAAGTCCAGATTCACCAGTCATAGTGAAAGGCCAAGAAGAATGCTTCACAGAGGGCAAAGCACCTAATCCATTTGCAAGCAAATGGAGGAAAATTTCTATGAATTGAAAGGGTAGAAAGTAGGGAAAATTCACCAATTAACTTTAGTCACAGGTCCAAATGAAGGAGAGATAAGGACACCTGTGCCCAAGTTCTAGAAATTCATAGGTCACCACTCCACCAAGCCTCAGACACCTTTAACTTTCTCCTGAATGTTTTTTTCCTTCAAGGCTACAAAGTTTTACCTGTTTACTTCCTTGCTTAAAGCTGTAACTAGTTACTCAAAAGTTCTCACTGATTTCTTCTTTCTGCAAGAATGACTCTATTATTGGATATAATTTCCTCACTTAAAAAAAATGGTTTGCTTTGACTTTTTAAAATGTCTTTAAATGCTCACATATAAAGGAGTTTATTATTAAATAGTGTGAAAGCAAAGAAAGAATCACAAAAATAACAAACATGAAAACTCAAAAAGGATCCAAGGATAGTGGAAAAGAAACTTTAAAAAAAAGGAAGGTCTTTGATTTTCTAGTTTAGGGCTCTTTCCCAGGATTGTTGGTTAATTAGCTATTATAAGCATCCACATAGGAAAAAAAGTGAGGCTTTGGTGCAATTTATGACAAAGAAGAAAGGAAATGCATGAGAAAGATATTACAAAGTGTACATTATGAAAAATGCTGCCTTCTCATTAAAAGTTTGTCAACTATATATTAAATTCTTAGATAAATAGAAATTACCAAGCAAAAATTAAATATAGTTCATTTATATCTGTAAGAAAATGTGGTATTTTGACTTACAACAGATATGTATTTGTTATTCATCCCTGTTTCTGAGTCCTAAAACCTTAGAATTCCCAAATGCTCTTGAGAGCCAAAAAGGTGTCTTTTATTATGCTAAAAGTTACTTTGGTCCCCAATTAAGAATGAAGACTGATTATCTAGAAAACTAACCAAGTGATTAGATGGTTGGAATTTTCAATCCCATCCCCTGACCTGAGGGGAGGATAGAGAAGCTGAAGATAGAATGAATCACACAAGGCCATTGATTTAAACAATCTTGTCTATTTAGTGAAGCCTCAATAAAAATCCAACAGGTATTTGTCGTTTCTAATGGCTGAGTAATATTCCATTGTATACATAGACCACATCTTCTTTATCCATCATCTTTCGATGGACACCGAGGCTCCTTCCACAGTTTGGCTATTGTGGACATTGCTGCTAGAAACATCGGGGTGCAGGTGTCCCGGCGGTTCATTGCATCTGAATCTTTGGGGTAAATACCCAACAGTGCAATTGCTGGGTCGTAGGGCAGGTCTATTTTTAACTCTTTGAGGAACCTCCACACAGTTTTCCAGAGTGGCTGCACCAGTTCACATTCCCACCAACAGTGTAAGAGGGTTCCCTTTTCTCCGCATCCTCTCCAACATTTGTGGTTTCCTGCCTTGTTAATTTTCCCCATTCTCACTGGTATGAGGTGGGATCTCATTGTGGTTTTGATTTGTATTTCCCGGATGGCAAGTGATGCAGAGCATTTTCTCATGTGCATGTTGGCCATGGCTATGTCTTCCTCTGTGAGATTTCTCTTCATGTCTTTTGCCCATTTCATAATTGGATTGTTTGTTTCTTTGCTGTTGAGTTTAATAAGTTCTTTATAGATCTTGGAAACTAGCCCTTTGTCTGATACATCATTTGCAGATATCTTCTCCCATTCTGTAGGTTGTCTTTTAGTTTTGTTGACTGTATCCTTTGCTGTGCAAAAGCTTCTTATCTTGATGAAGTCCCAATAGTTCATTTTTGCTTTTGTTTCTTTTGCCTTCGTGGATGTATCTTGCAAGAAGTTACTGTGGCTGAGTTCAAAAAGGGTGTTGCCTGTGTTCTCCTCTGGATTTTGATGGAATCTTGTCTCACATTTAGATCTTTCATCCATTTTGAGTTTATCTTTGTGTATGGTGAAGGAGAGTGGTCTAGTTTCATTCTTCTGCATGTGGATGTCCAATTTTCCCAGCACCATTTATTGAAGAGACTGTCTTTCTTCCAATGGATAGTCTTTCCTCCTTTATCGAATATTAGTTGACCATAAAGTTCAGGGTCCACTTCTGGGTTCTCTATTCTGTTCCATTGATCTATGTATCTGTTTTTGTGCCAGTACTACACTGTCTTGATGACCACAGGTTTGTAGTACAACCTGAAATCAGGCATTGTGATGCCCCCAGATATGGTTTTCTTTTTTAAAGTTCCCCTGGCTATTCGGGGTCTTTTCTGATTCCACACAAATCTTAAAATAATTTGTTCTAACTCTCTGAAGAAAGTCCATGGTATTTTGATAGGGATTGCATTAAACGTGTAAATTGCCCTGGGTAACATTGACATTTTCACAATATTAATTCTGCCAATCCATGAGCATGGAATATTTTTCCATCTCTTTGTGTCTTCCTCAATTTCTTTCAGAAGCGTTCTATAGTTTTTAGGGGATAGATCCTTTACCTCTTTGGTTAGGTTTATTCCTAGGTATCTTATGCTTTTGGGTACAATTGTAAATGGGATTTACTCCTTAATTTCTCTTGCTTCAATGTGGATGGAACTGAAGGGTATTATGCTGAGTGAAGTAAGTCAATTGGAGAAGGACAAACAGTATATGTTCTCATTCATTTGGGGAATAAAAATAATAGTGAAAGGGAATATAAGGGAAGGGAGAAGAAATGTGTGGGAAATATCAGAAAGGGAGAAAGAACATAAAGACTCCTAACTCTGGGAAACGAACTAGGGGTGGTGGAAGGGGAGGAGGGTGGGGGGTGGGGGTGAATGGGTGATGGGCACTGAGGGGGGCACTTGACCGGATGAGCACTGGGTGTTATTCTGTATGTTGGTAAATTGAACACCAATAAGAAATAAATTTATTATTAAAAAAATCCAACAGGACTGAGATTGGGAGAGTTTCTGGGGTTGATTAACACATGGAGTTTTGGGGAGAGTGGTGTGCTCCAAGAAGGTATGGAAGCTCTGTGCCCTTTCCATACACCTTACTCTATACATCTCTTCCATATGGCTAATATAAACTGCCAAATTTGGGTGATAATGATAAATCAATTAGGTTCATAAGTAGTAACTATGTCCATACTGGGGGAAATTATACCTTGTGAGGATAGGAGATATATGGGAACTCTCTGTATTCATTTTTGCTGTGAACCTAAAACGGTTCTAAAAAATAGTCTTAAAAAAAATAGAAAAGGGAGTTGCTAAGGTATGTACGTTGTTTTGTTTTGTTTTGTTTTAAGGAAGGTAGAGAAACTGATAAAGTGCAGGTTTTGTAAAGTCAAGTAGACATGCTAAAGGGGGAAAATGGAGAAATATGAATTAATCCAATTATAAATGATGGAGATAACCAGACCTATCTTTTTTAAATCAAAATAGTTAAAATATATTACATATAAGCCCCAGTCTTGTAAGTCCCCCAATAATGTTAAAAATAAAAGGAGGAAGAAACCTATACTAAAAAAAATAAAGAAAACTATTGTTAGTTTATTTTAATTCATATTAATATAACTTTAAAGTAAAACCAACTCTTAGGGAAAAAATAGGTATAATACATAATGATAACAGATAACATTTTGAGTTTGTTTGCCCCTAATAATATAGTTTAAAATGTATAAAGCAACAATGACATCATTACAAACAGATATTTTCAACTCTATAATCATAGTAAGATTTTTTATAAACTTATTTTAGAAATTGATAGATGAAGAAAACAAAAATTTAACAAAGTTATAAAAGAATTCCACTGGACACATCAGGATTAACTCAGGAGGGATGAGCTAGGTGTACATGTTGATGTTGCTCACATTAAAATTGTGCCCTAGGGCAACCCTAGTGGCTCAGCGGTTTAGTGCCACCTTGGGCCCAGGTGTGATCCTGGAGACCCAGGATGGAGTCCCACATCGGGCTTCCTGCATGGAGGTTGTTTCTCCCTCTGCCTGTGTCTCTGCCTCTCTCTCTCATTTCCTCTCTCTCTCTCTCTCTGTGTGTGTCTCTGAATAAATAAGTAAAATCTTTTAAAAAATAATTAATTAATTAATTAAAAAAATAAAATTGTGCCCTAAACAGAGTATAGATGCTACTACACAAAAACCTTCTATAATTCATGTCTCCAATGAAAATATTTACACTGCCAATGAAAACCATTTTTTTTAAATCAGAGTACATGTCCGTCTAAGTATTCATGAGTATTTAATTGAAATAAATTATAAATGTTTGGTTTATTATAGTAAAACATTGAGGTACTAATTTTTAATAGATCTCTTAAAATAATAGTTTACCATTTAGAACCAACACTTAGCAATAATTTTAAAGATTGACTAATTAAAAGTGCATTCTTATGATATATAATAAATTATCCATCTGAATAAATAGATTATCCTTCTGAATAAAATTTTGTCTGGAAAAATCAGGAAAATCATTGTTTATTTGTATAAATTGGGACAATCTGTTTCATACTCTGAGTAGACACATGATACGTCATAAAAGCTTTATAGGATGATGTCTACTATTTTAGGAAAAGGAGAAAATAGTTGATATATTACATAAATCATGCAATACTTAATTTGTATAATGTATTTAATTTGAAATTATTATTTGTGTTAGTTTTCATGCTTATATTGTACACTGTAGAAGACATTTAAATCCAAGTATAGTAAATTATAGAATTATATTAAAGCAAGTTTGAATCAGAAACCTTCCTATCAGAAAGTTCTGTTTTAAAACAGCCTTTAGATGATTTATGCAGAACTAGTCCCAAAAGAATTATATTATATTACATCACTTTTTTATTTAAAGATTTGATCTTAAAATATTGGTGCTTCGAAATATTAAAAATCAAAGAGTGTTTTATTCAAAGAATTTATGGAAAACAAATATTGTATTTTTTCCTGGCCTCAAAAGCTTAGATTTATTTGCCTTGTAATAAAATCTGAAGTGAGTCAAAATAATAATTGAGATATTTTAAAACTTAAAAGTAGAGAAAAAAACTTTTCAAATCAAACTCCTTAAATCTGTTATCTTAAATTTGTAGAGAAGTGTTGGTCAAAAAACAAAATTAAATACTTCAAAGTACTTATTCAAAGTAAAAAAATGTGATGATGATATTGATAAAATAATATTTTCTTTATTAAAACATTTTTTTCTTGGGTTTGCCTGGGTGGCTCAGTTGGTTAAGCATGGCTGCCTTCAGCTCAGGTCATGATCTCAGGGTCCTGGAATCAAGAGCCCACAGTAGGACTCCTTGCTCACGTGGGAGTCTGCTTTTCCCCTCTCCTTCTGCCCCTATCTCCAGCTGGTGCTTGCGCTCTCTCTAAGTAAATAAAATCTTAAAAAAAAAAAATGTCTTGTTATCACTCAACATTCTGAGAAAGCCAGTAGAGTATCCATTTTGTAAGTCTCAAAATATAAAATAGCTCTCACTTGTATATTTCCTGAATTCATATTCTCTCTTAAAGGATATTTCATTCTTGATTCGAAGCCTCATACATGTTCATTATACATATTTTCAAAGTGGCGTCAATATACTTTTATACCAAACCCTAAGTGTTTTAATTTCAATATTATTTATAATCAAACGAATCAACATTTACTAAGCACTATGGAAGCGCTATACTAGGAAATAAGCATAACTGTTAATCTAGGAGTTAGAAGCCATTAATGAGTACTAATACCCCACCTTATTGTAGGATTCATAAAATATACGAGCACTCAAAGATTTGATTCATACTTTCAAGTATTATTCAAGCTACTTAGGAAAACAAGGAAATATTGAGAGAAGAAACTGAGAGAGGAAGTTAGGTGCCAAAACATCTGCATATTTAAAGTTATATTAAGTAGTTAGCTGCTAGTTCTGAGCCTGGGCTACTAGACAAATTTTAGTCCTACATTATATTGTACCATTTTGCTCCTCTGTATAACTAGGCTGGGTCACTCTACATTTACAGGTTCTATGGCCCATCAAGATCTGTACATTTTCTGCCTTTTATAGCCCAGGACCCCGACTTCTTATTAACTAACATTTAGTCTTAGCTCAGATAAAACAGAACATTAGGAGTGATTGCACTATGCTCCTCTAATCTCAAATTCAAGATCAGAGTATGTTAAGTACACTGGAGAACAATGAGGTATAAACAATAGTATTAGCAGGAAAAAAAAAATATAGAAGTTTAAATGTCTGCTTTCTAAAATGAAGAGAGTTGTCTTTGTCTAAGAGCACCCTAAAACTTGAAAAAACATTGAAGAAAAATTACTTTTAGTAGAAAAACAGTGAGAGAAGATAAAAAAGTATTGGTTTTTTTAGTTCTTATCTGTTTCATGAGCTATAAAAAGCCTAAGGATATCATAAAACAAAGAAAAGTGTCAATTTCTTTCCAATCTGGTTCTCACGCAGTACTTTAGAGTTAGTGTGGAGTCCTCCCAGTTTTTAAAGTTACAATGATTGTCATTCTCAGCTTATGTTGTTCTGAGCTTCTACCATTATCTTTGCCTCATTGGTATTTTATTGAGAAGTAGAGAGAAGTGGTAGTAATAACAGCTAGTCAAACACAACTTTAATTGTGTTATAAATCATCATAATGATACTTCAAAAAAACTCATTAGATCCTAAAATTTATGTGTAGATAAATAAAAAGGTGCAACTCAGATGAATTAATTTGAGCACTAATGCTTGTTACTATAACTTCACTCACAGCTATACCATTGTGTTGGTGAGGTAAAAGTAAATATAAATCTGGAAAACTAATGTCATATTTTGGGAGAACTTTATTAGATGCTAAGCTGTATATTTTATTTTTAAATTTTATCTTCCGAAAATTATATAATGACTATTGGCTTTTGAATCATTGATAAAATGTTTATTCAATAACTTGTTTAAAAAATGTCCCATGACTACTACTATATACTTACTGGTGCATGTATTTATTTATAAGCATTTATTACTTGCCTAGTATGTAGCAAGCACTATCCTGGTTATTGAGGATCTAACATTGAACAAGAGAAAGAAAGATTATTTTTGCTTTTATCAAGTTTATGGCCTACACAGACTCTAAACTAATCATTACACAGGACTTTATTTACTCTTATAAGACAAAGAATATAGAAATACATAATTTAATTAGATAAAATACACATATACCAACATTAACTTGTCATAGAGCAACATTATAAGTGGAATGCTGTGGTGGACACAAAGCTGCGCTGCCCAAATCCTCCTTTTCTCAGCAAGGACTGGTTGCCCCAGCCATCAATCAAGCCTTCTTTTGTCAGCATTTTTATGGTTTGTGCAGCTATTGAAAGGCATGTTATTCAAGGGTGTTCCCTTCTTGTGATGGCCCAAATCTAAGACTGATCAAGGCAGGGGGAAGAAAGCCCAGTCCCCACCAGAACTGAAGAACCATTCCGGTGAGTCATATATACTTCATTAACTCCATGTGAGGTTGGTTAAAGCTTTTTTGGTTGTTCTTTGCAGTTTGACCAGTCTCTTTGGCCAAACCTTCATCTCTCACCTCTCTCTTTTACAGTTGTCATCTCCTAGTAAATAGCCTACATACCAAACTCCACCTCAATATCTGTTTTGATTTTAAAGAAACCAACCTGTAATATTTAGTCTTCTTAGAAAGCAGGTAATAAGGTAGGATTTGGGGAGCTGTATCTTACACTGCTTTTGCTGGCTATGAGAACCCCCATCCCACACTAGCAGTAGGTAGAGCACAGATAGCTCCTGGCACAAAACGGTGATCTAATTATTTAAAACTTTCACTGATAGTGAACTGAGATGGTTTACTCATAGAAGACAATGTAGTAATTGTTGTGATTCAACAGGTAGTCAAGAAGTTTGGGAGGAAATAATAAATCTAAGGATAATTAGATTGTATGGCTATAACTAATGGCTGTTGATAACCTAGATGAATATGAGATGCTAGTGAAACAAGCAATTGAAAACCATGCATAAAAATCAGATAACCTTACTAGAAATTTACAAATAAGCTCATATCACACCTCTAAAAAGAAGAAGGCAGAGAAAGGTGAAAATCAGACCCAGAGCTTAACAATCAGACAGTTCAGAGAATTACAGAGAAGGTTAAATGCCAACCAAGTTAGATGTTTTATGCCAAAGGCAAGACCCAGGCCAGGAATAAACAGGAATCTGACAGTTGAGATGGAGACATTTCAGTGAATTCTCATGAAAATATTGAACCCATAGATACATAGAACCCTTTAGCCATGCAAAAATGACATGTCTTCCTCTTAAGAATTAATGCTCCACACTTATTTGAACAAAATTGTAGATGCCTTTTTGAGCAAGACAACATCTGCATCTTTTCCTCTCCCTCTGCTAGCCCTACAATTAGAGTTAAGTCATGGCATAAATTAATTAGAGGTGTGTTGGTCTAATACGGAAACAGACAAACAGATATATCTCCCAGCAATAGCAAGATCTAGACAACATATGCCAGCAGAAGCTGGGGGACAATGTATGGGACTAGATTCTTAGGATACTTAATCTAGGGGACTAGAACATAAACTGGATCAAGGAGTATTTATTCAGTTGGGAGCATTTTCCCAAGACATAGATTTAAATGCTCTAGCAATGACCCCATGAAATGTTGGGAACTCACTTCTAGTATGGCTTCCAGGGGCAGGGAAAAGGCAATGGCCCATGATAATTAAAATTAAAATGCCAGAATTGCGTGGCAGACTGTGAAAAATGGGATTAAAAGCCTCAGTAACGTGAACATGCTGGAGTGAATAAACCATGTAAAGCCGAAACACTTACCACAGAGGGCACAGAAGTTGTGCCATTACTAAGATCTTAAGGAATGCACTAGTACGAAAGGCAGTAGCAATACTGAAAGTTTGATGGTGGTTCCTCTCTGTAAGGAGGGTTGACTGTAGAGGACACTTACTAGTAGCAATGGCAATGATAAGACCCTGAAACAATAGAGACCAGGCTGCTGAGTTTAAACACAAGAAGCTAGAAGAATGCAATTTCATAATGAGCTTTAGAGTCAGAGTGATAGCCGAGAGTGCTTGATCCACACAGTTATGGCAGTTGTTTAGAGGAAACAGCATTCCTGCAGACAAACTAGTTGGGCGGTACCACCAGAAGAAATAAAGGGTAGGTGGCAGGATCTGGCCACTTATTTCAATAAAAGTCATAGTCCTTATTCCAAATTTCTAGACTTGAGCCACTTTTCAGATTGAGGACTCATTGTCTTATAAAGAGACCAGGTCCATAAGAGGAAGGACTCTATAACACTATGACAATTATAAACTATAAGGATTCTCATCTTTCTTCAAAGGGATCTACAGTAATTTTCTTAGATAAATGTACATTGGAGAAAGGGAAACATTTGGACCACTGCTGGATACAGGAACTGAAACAACATTGATACCTGAACTATAATACCTTGTTAGAGTGGCGCACATGCATGCCAGGTAATAAATCAATTCTAGGCTTACTCTATGCATATCAAATGGGTCTTATCCCTGATTGTTTAACTGAGATTGGTGTATTTTTGTAGTTAAGTAGTTAGCACAGCCAGCACATTGAGTCCTTGGCCTTTGGAATAAGAGAAAATACAATGAATATATTAGTTAGGGTTCTCCAGAGAAACAGAACCAACCAGGTTTTATACACACACACACACACACACACACACACACACACACCACATAGTTATATATACACATGTAAGCTGTGTTATAAGCATTTGCTACATACACATGTAAAGATCTGTATATATCTAATATATATATATATATCTGAAGATCTTTATATCTTACATATATATGTCTAACATATATATATGTATTTTTAAATATTTCTTTTTTATTTATTATTTGACAGAGACAATGAGTAGGGAGGAGAAGGAGAAGCAGATGCCTCACTGAGCAGAAAGCCTGATGTGGGACTCAACCCCAGGATCCTGAGATCATGACTTGAGCCGAAGGCACATGCTTCAGTAACTGAGCCACCCAGGTGTCCCTATAAAGAGATTTATTATAAGGAAATTGCTTAAATGATTATGGAAGTTGAGAAGTTTTAAGACCTATAGTTAGTGGGCTAGAGACCCAGGAAAGCTGATGGTATAAGTCTAGTCTGACTTGAAGCCCTGAGAATTAGGAGAGCTGATGGTGTAAATTCTGAGTTGGGTTCTGATGCTTGCTCTGTCTCTTCAAATTGTGATTTTTGTCTTCTAGTATGCCTTGTAATATTTGGTTGAAAGCAGAATGTGATATACTAAGTAAAAGGAATTAAGGTAAATAGGCCGTTAGTGTTAAGTTTTGTGTTCATCTAGAGACTAGGTGGTATTTACTGTTTAATATAGCTGTAAGTGTTAGGGGCTAAAATTCTTTCCAGCACCCTGTATTGTCTTCTCTGATGTCTTTGGGTTTCCCTAGAGATTTCTTCTTAACTAAGTTTTGGGCTTATTATGAACAGCCTGTAAACGCTTATTATTATATAGGAGCTCTAATGGTGTGGTAGTAAGGTATAGGTGAAGGAAGGGGAAAAATGGCAATGGAATACTTTCCATAATCCTACGATTCAGTCTCAGTCCTTTCACAAGCCTCTGTCCCTGGGCTGTGACCTCCCAAGTGCTTCTCAGCCTATTTGCCCACCCTGTTAGGTAAGACAGGAAGACTAGAAGGAACTGGAGTTACACATTTACCTTACCTCAGATTAGTTAGGCTCTGTTTTAACCCAGCACAGCTAGATTCTGATAGTTTCTCCTGAAAGCAGGCATTGTTAAGAAGAATAGTATTTTCCGGATGTATTTATAAAAGGTTACTTTTTCTCTCCCTCTGTCAGAAGCATTGGTTGTTCTCCAACCTTCACTTTGGGAACCTGTATTTCTTATACAGAAGTAAACAACTTTCCAAAGTTTGGGGGCGCCTTTAAGCCTGCCCTTCTTAGGGTTTTGTTTAATTTTGTTTTCTTTGTTTAAATCTCTCAAATTGGTCCACAATGAGCTCCTAACAATTTATCAATTACAGTTTAGGTTTTCTTACACCAGCACAGGTTCCCATGGAAGTTCTGTTTCTTGGTCTGTACCCTAAGCTGTGATCCTCTGTATCTGCCTGGCAGTCTCCCCAGTGTCAGGGGCAAATGTTGGCCCTGTGACCTTGATTCTCAGATGTATCTGAGAAGAGATGTTAATTTTCAGTTTGGTTAACATTTATCTTGCTGTGAGGTTTGGAGTGATGACTACCAAGCCTGATTTTACAGGGTTTTTTTGGAAACCAAAGACTGGATTTCATGTTTTAGGCAGGCTCTGCAATGGCTAGTGCCATAGCAGTGTTGATTGGGCCAAGTTCCCACATCTCCTTTCCCCCAAAATATGTCTATGATTACCTATAATGGTAACTGTTTTTTATAGATGCTAAAAATTTATTTGATTGAATTTAGCCTTCACTTATGAAGACAACTACTAGAATAAGAATAGGATAATTTCCCAACATGATAAAGGATATTTATATAAAAGTGTTAGCAGACATTATGCATAATAGTACAATTGGAAGATTAATTCCACTGTAATGAGTTTCAAAAGAATGATGTCTATTCTTGTGTCCATAATTCAATCTTGTTTAAGAAGTTTTTTTTATCCAAAGGAATCAAAAAATAAAATGAGTTATAAATATTGGCAGGGAAGAAAATAAATTTTCATTAGTTGCATGTTCCTTTGGGAGGGAAAACAAGAGAAGCAATGTAAAAAAAATTAAAACCCTCATAAGAATTCAGAAAATATGTCTTTTATTAAATAAATATGCAGAATTAAATTGCATTACAGAGCATTTGCAAAAATCAAGCTGAAGACAATGTCAGGATATAATTTACAACAAAAATAATAATAAAACATCTTACCACAAACTTAATAAAAAGACCCATTTTTTAAAATAGACAAAAAAATTATAGGAGAGTGGAAAAGAAAATATGAATAAAAGAGGATTCATAGCATTATTCTTGGTGCAAAACTCTAATATTAAAAGGTGTTCAGTTTTTCCTGGGTAAACTATTAATTTAGTTTCAACAAAAATTTAGTGATCACACATTGAATAACTAAAGCTTTCTAAATATTAATCTTTTTGTACATTCTCCAAAAGTCATTCTGTCCAACAAGAGGAACATATATAATTTCTCATATCCCAAAGAAACAAAGATGCTAAAAAAAATTTAATGATGTGTAGGGAAATAAACATTCCAAAATCATTATAGCCAGTTCTAGAGTAACAATAGAATTGAATTGGGCAAATAAAATGCAAGAGGTCAGTGCTGTCATACCAGTAGCTTAAAAAAGACAAAATTAAACCTGCCTCCCTGCCCCCCAAAAAAGAATTCTACACTATGTGGGGAAATCTTTAAAGCAAACCTGACACTAATTCAATCAGAAAATTGCTTGATGGGGAAACAAAGGAAAAGACTGATAGTTCAAAGGAACAGAAATAACAGTATTGTATGGCATCATTTCTAGGAGCAGAGAAGTTAACTTAGGACAGCTAGACACCTCTTAGATAGAAGTAAAAGAAAGAAAGAAGTAACAGATGTTGATGATCTTACAAAAACAAGATGATTATGAAACCAGAAGATAAAACCATCTCCTATACACACACACACACACACACACAATTCAGTAATGAAGTTCTTATTCTGTAATTCGCTATGTGGGAGACAACTCTCAATGGGGTTTTTAGGTTTCTGCTCATATTTGGGAAAGAAATACCAATAGCCCCTTTTCTGACCTTTTTAAAGATTGCATTGCTAACAATTTGGAAGATGGAGAAAAAATACCTTCCTCTGGGCAATGGTTGGGCAGTTTGCATGGAAAGATTTGGATTGCCCAAGGTCTGGGCTCTGAGGTGTTATACCAACCCACTAGATGCAAAGCATCACCCTGGGTCATTCCATGTTACCCCCATGGGACTTTGGGATCAAGTAAAAGTGACATGATATAGAAGCATATGATGTTTGATGGGGTGTGAATAGTAAAGCTTTTTGTTTCTGTCTTTTGCTAACATCTGTGAAATAATAGCAGGCTTAGTGGGTAATTTGCAAGTATTCTAAAATCTCTGATTCTTTACTGTACTTGCTTCCTAGCAATAGACAGGTTTTGAAATAAAAGTCTATGTCTTTATGTTGTTGATTCTGAAAATTGAGACAGAAAACATAAATTCAAACATGGTAATTGATGGAGATGCCCACCAATAAACAACCACAAATCAAGGGAATATTGCAAAATAAATTTCCTGAAAAAAATGACCTACCAGGAGTTAAAGATTCACAGTGGAAACAAAGAAATAGGTAGAAAATAAGAAAAGTAGCAAGATTATTGCCAAATGAGGCTTAAATATAAGGTGTCCAGAAACAATAATTTTGTCTGAAAACTTAAAAAGAAATTGAGAAAAGAAATAAAAATTGCCAAGAAAAGGAAGATCAAGGAAAGAAAGTATTTAAAAATTAGAGAATCATGTGCATATGCAATCAAGCCTGAACTCTAAAGAGTAAAAAAAAAATAAATAAAAGTGTTGTCCTGTAATTGACTTAACTTTGACCCATCATTTCCTAGTTGATTTTTTAAAAAGGTAAAATATTTTGCATTAACTTAATCAATTATCTGTTACAAGTATTCTCTAGGAACCGGCCTCTAAAAGAAAGTTTAGACAGATCTGAATGTTTGGGCAGTTTACTGGGAAGTGTCTTTGGAAGCAGCACCTGTGGAAGGGAGGGAAAGCTCTTGGATTGGAAATGGCCTGTCAGAGTTGTCCCACTTTGAGCCAAAATGGCTTGAACATCATGTACTCCACCTCCATCCGTCACTGGATTGCCTAGGGAGGGTATGACCTTGGATGAGGAAGCTCTGTGCAGCTGAGGCAATTCTTAAGGGGCTAATGGCTGAAGGCTATTGCATTCCAAGCAGTTACATTCCAAATAAGTAGCAAAACAAGCCTTGAACAGAGATAATGAGTGGTGCATCTCTGGTCTACCACACCAACAAAATGTTTCTTCTCTGAATGCAAATTAATTTTGTACTGCTTCCAATCACTTGAATAAAAATTTTCAAATACATAGAAAAACAAAGAATTTTACAATTATTCACATTTCTGCCACACAAATGTTAGCCTTTGACATGGGATTATTCTGCTTTATCATCTGTGTCTGCCTATCTTTGTCAATTTGTCATTAGTATGCTTCCACCAAAACATTTCTGATGAGTATCATGAACTATGATATCATTGCTTATTTAAGGTTTCATGTAAATTTACATAAAATGAAATACACAAATCTTGAGTGTATATTTGCTGAATTTTCACAAATTTATGCATCTATGAAACCCAAATCTCTATCAAAACATAGATTGCTATCAACCCTCAGAGTTCTTTCATTTCTCTCCCCAGTTAATCCTCTCACCCACCAAGAAGAAACCACTGCCCTGGTATTTTTGTGACCATAAACTGTTTTTTTCTGTTCTAGAATTTTGTATTTGTATAAATGAAATCCTATAGTGTATACTATTTCGTGGAAGTCCTTTTGCCCCTTAGTATAATGTTTTTGAGTTTTGTGGATGTTGTACAGTTATTAGTGAGTAGTCTGTTACATCTGGTTATAGATTACCATTCAATTGTATCAAGTTGGTTCATCATTTTCCTATTGGTAAATATGTGGGCCATTTCCAGTTTTTAGCTTTATGAATAAGAGTTCTAAGAACACTCATGTACAAATCTTTTGGTGAGGGGTTTTGTTTCCCTTGAATAAATACCTATGAGTGGAAATGTAGGGTCACATAAGAGGTTTATGTTTGGTTTTATAAGAAACAGGCAGGCATTTTTCGAAAGCAGTTGTATCATTTTATATTCTTTTTTTCTTTTTTTATATTCTGATAAAAATTGAGAGTTTCATTTTTTCCACATGCTTGTCAACATTAGTAATTATCAATCTTCTTAATTTTAGACATTCTGGCACTTGTGTAGTGTTCTAATGTTTTAATTTAAATATCCATGATAAGTAATGTTGAGCACTTTTCTATGTGCTTATTGATTCTTAGCATACTTTCTTTTGTGAGGTAATTATTCAAATGTACCCAATTTTTATTGCTTGTTCATCTTTTTACTATTACATTATAAGAATTATTTATAATTTTGGATACCCAACTTCCGTGAGATACATACTTTGTGAATAATTCCACTAGTTGTGGTTTGCCTATTTCTTTCCTAAAGTCTGGTCTTAGATAAATAGAAGTTTTTAATTTTGATGACTTTCATTATCATTTTTTGTGATTATTAATTTATGTGATGTGTCCAAGAAAATTTTTGTTGGTGGTGGTCAAATGTCTTAGTTTAGCTTATTATTTTTTTAACAAGAAAAATTTTTACACCTAAATCACAAAAATATTCTCCAATGCTTTTTTTAAAACTGTTATGGTTTTAGCTCTTACATGTAGATCTATGTTTCAACTATAATGTTGATATATAGTGTGAGGAAAGGTTTGATTTTGTTCTAAATGTACATGAAAATATTCTAAAATTATTGGACACACTTGTATTTCTTCCATTTCATTGTTCTGGAACTTTTACAAAATCAGATGACCATATAAGTGTGAATTTCTTTCTGATTTCTCTATTTTGTTCTATTATTCTATTCATGACAATATCATGCTCTTCTGATCACTATTGCTTTATAATAATTCCTGAAGTCAAATAGTCAAATTTTCCAATTTTGTTCTCTTTTACAGACTGCTTTGGATATTCTAGTTATTTGTGATTCAATATACATTTTAGAACCATCTTGACAATTTCTATAAATAAGCCTGCTGAAATTATCATCATAATGGTGTCAAATCTATAGAGCAATTTGAAGATAAATAACATCTTAAGAATATTGAGCTTTGCAGTCCATGAACATGGTGCATCTCTTCATTGACTTGGGTTGTCTTTAATTTCTTTCAGCAATGTCCTGTTTCAGTGTAGAAGTCTTACATGGTTATTTATCTTTATTTTTATATGTATTTATTTATGTTTGACATATAAAATTATATATATTTGAGGTGTGCAATATTATGTTTTGATATAGATATATATTGTGAATTGATTATCACAATCAAACTAACATATCCATCACCTCTTATAGTTACTTTTTATTTTCCATCCCATTATCTCATTTCTGGGTATGTATCCAAAAGAATTAAAATTATCATTTCAAAGAAATATCTATGCTCTCATTTTCATTGCAGCATTATTCACAATAACCAAGATAGGCTAAAAATCTGTGTCTGTTGACTGATGAATAGATAAATAAAATGTGGTAGGTGTATGTATATATGCAATTACAAAAAATATATATGAATTATATATATAGTACATACATAGAATATTCTATTATACACACACACACAACAGAATTATACTACTTTTAAAAAATAAGAAATTCTTCCCATTTGTGACAACAGAGATGAACCTGGAGGACATTATGCCACAAAAAATAAACCAGACATAGAAAGAGAAATATCACATATCTCACTTTTATATAGTTTATTTAAAAAAGAAAATCAGACTCATAGTAACAGAGGGTAGATGGCATTTACCAGAGCCTGGGGATAGAGGAAAAGGTAGATATTGATCAAATAGTATAAACTTTAAGTTATAAGATAAATAAATCCTGAATACCTAATATATAGCATGATGACTATAGTTAATAATAATGTATTGTATAGTTGAAATTCTTTAAGGGAATAGATATCAAGTGTTGTGCTTAGCAAAGAAATGTAACTATTTTTATTGTACATCTCTAATGTAACACTGTGTATCAACTATACTTCAATTTTATTTTTTTTATTTTTTTTATACTTCAATTTTAAAAGGTAACGATTTAAAAATATGATCGTAAATATTTTGGTTTTGATGCCATGATAAATATAATTCATACATTTATTTTCTAATTTTTTGCTACTAGTATAGAAAATATATTTTTTGAAAATATAACTTTTCATACAGTGTGCTCTGCTAACTTACTAAATTCAATTTTTAGTTTTTTTATACTAGTTTTTGTTGTTTTTAAAGATTTATTTATTCATTTGAGAGTGAGAGAAAGCATGCATATGAGTGCTCATGTGCTGAGAGGAGGGGGAGTGGGGGAAGGAGACAATCTCAAGCAGACTCCCTGCTAAGAAGGAGTCTGCCTCTGGGACTCTGTCTCATGACCCTGAGATGGTGATCTGAGCTGAAATCAAGAGTTGTACACTTAACAGATTGAGTCATCCAGGTGCCCCATACTAGGTTTTTATAGATCCATTGAACTAGTCATTTTTCATAGATTCTTTAGGAATTTTTTTCATAGTGTATTAAAATGTTATCTTATTCATTCATAAATTATTTAGAAGTATATTGTTACTTTCCAAATATTTATTCTCCCTAGATATCTCATTATTGATTTCTGCCTTAATCCCATTTTGGTCAGAGAAGATATACTCTATAATTTCAATCTTCTTGAATTTATTAAGACTTGTTTAATGGCTAGAATACAGCATGTCTTGGTGATCTTACCATGTACATGTGAAAAGTATGTGTGTTCCATAACTATTGCGCATAGTTTTTCAAATAAAACTTGGTCAAAGTGGTTGATAATATTGATCATATCTTTTATGTCTTCAGTGATTTTTGTTAAATTATTGTTAGTTGTCAAGAATGAGGTGTTAAAATTTCTATATGTAATTAGGGACCTTCTTATGTTAATAGAAATTTTATGTTTGATATTCTCTCAGTTACTAGTTCATCTGTTTTGTTTTTTTAATATAAGGTACATAAAGATTTATGATATCATGTCCTTCTGATGAACTGATGCTTTTATCATTCTGAAATGCCCTTTTTACCACTGACAATACTCTTTTTTTTTTACTCTATTTTTTAAAGCATAATTTTATCTACTCTTTCACATCAAGGCTGTATATAGTTGTATCTTATTTTTTAATCTATTCTAGACATCTCTGAATTCTGATTGGACTGTTTAGCACATCAACATCTAGAATTATTATGGATATGGATGGATTTTAAGTCCATTATAATAACAATCTGATTTCTGGTTTTCCATTCCTTTTCTTTGTGGTTGTTTTGTTGTTGTCAAATTATTCCAACTTTTCTTCCTTCCTTTGGGTTATCTGTAATATTTATTGAGATGGGAAATTATAATTCTTTGCCATTATTTGCTGTTCTAGAAATTATATTATATATTTTTAATTTTTACACTATATTTAGAGTTACTACTGTGCCACTTTTTTTTAAATCCACGTTATTCTCTTCATTATGGTCTAAAGAGAGAGAATATGGCTAGTGGTGAAGCAGTAGTTTTCAAATTGTGTGTGTGTGTGTGTGTGTGTGTGTGTTATAAATGGTCTTTCAAATAGAATCTTATGAAGTTCACTCTAAAAAACAGATTAGCTTAGGGCATCTAACTGAAGTGGAAACAGATATGGCACTACCTACCTCAGGCACTTCTGGTGAGCCAACTCTGGGGCTCTTTTGAACTATTTGAGATCCACTAATGTAGAGATTGGATTTAGTAACCATAAGAGCTCCTTTCAATTCTGAAATTATTTTACATTATCATATGTGTATGTAGAGTCTTAAATGGTGATATGCAAGTTTTAGAACAGGAGAGTGGGCATTTGAAGGTCATGGTTGAGTAGTCATGTAATCCTGCTATCGGTTGCTTCAGAATTATTTCTCTTATCAATGCCCAGGGGTGATCAGGCCCTACAGATGTGAATACCACGCTTAAGACACCCATGGCTCTCAATTTATTAATTTTTATTGAGGCATCATTGCCATGGAAACTGTAAAACTCAACGTTTAAGTGATTAAAGACCTTCTCTCCTATAACACAGATGAACAAGTTACCAAATTGTAATCTGACAGTTTACTACTCTAGAAAGTGTAGAATTAAAGTAAAAGAGATATAAACATTCTAACAAGAAGTCCTTAAGCTATGATTGCTTGAGACTCTGTTTCTTAATACAGTGAAAATCTTTCAAGTGAGTGGAATTTTTGAAATCTGAGTCAGGCTTCTACTCGGTCAGTGCTAAATGCACCCTAACCAATTTCTGCCTTTAATCTTCAGAGTTGTGTCATTTTAAGATGATAACTTCTTTTCTCCACCTGTATCTTTACATATGCTATATTAATTTCTTAAGGCTGCTGGAACAGATTATCATAAACTTAGCAACTTAAAGTGACAGCAATTTATTCTCTCACAGTCCTGGAGGCTAGAAGTCCAAAATGAAGGTATTGGCTGGGGTCATGATCACTCTTCGGAAGCCTAGGGAAGACTCCTTTCTTCTTCTTCCTAGATCGTGGTGATTGCTAGCAGTTCTTGGCATTTCTTAGGCCTGAAGCTACATCTCTTCAATTTCTGCCTCTTATTCACGTCCCTTGAGTGTGCACCTGCGTCTTCAAATAGCATTGTCCTCTCCGTGTCTCACTATCTGAATTTCCCTTCTCTTCTAAGGACATCAATCATGTGGAACCTAGGGTCCACCCTAATTCAGTATGACCTCATCTTAATTTTACTATATCTGCAAGTATACCATTTCCAAATAAGATCATATTCCAAGGTTCCAAATGGACATGAATTTGGGGATGGCACCATTCAAACCAATAGATATGCTCATCGCATTGTCTAGTCCAGCTTTAATGCATGTATGAATAATCTTATTTTGCCTTATTCTACATTCAAGGAAATTTTCAGCAACAAATTTACAAGTTATTTTGAATGTGTATATTCTACATTTCCATTCTTTCCTTTTCCATGCCTTACCTTTTTGCTAACATCCTTTCTCCTCACCCTAACCTGTGCTCTCCTGCTTCTTCTTACCCGTCCTGTTTCTCAAGCTCAGTTATCTCTACCACATCTGACTTCCAAAATTTCTCATTCTGCCAGTGACATGTTTCTTTTCTCTTTCTGCTCTCAACTTCTTTCTAGAGTGGGAATGATTAATTTTTAATGTTTAACTTAAATTATAACTTGTTTAAAGTGCTTAAAAAGAAAAAAAATGCTTAAAAGGAAAAGTAGGGTACTAGACATGAAATAAGGAGATAGTCCCATGAGAAATAACGTATATATTTCTAGACCTCAGATAATATAATAACATATAATAACAATATAATTATTGTTTTACTTTTGTTTTTATTATTCATGTGACATAATTTACCATAAGCTTTCAAGTTAACATAAAGATGGATATGATAAGTATCTGTTTATCAAAAGTAAATATGAATCTAAAAAGATTGAGAAACATTAACAATATACTGTTTCCTACAAATATATTTTCCCCTGAAAAGTCTGGATAATTTTTTGCTTAAAGTACAAAGTTAATAGACTTCAAGAGACCATTGAAATAAAAACACTAGCTATAAAATCTATGATACTCATACAAATGTGTGAAAGTTATCCAAGTCAATTAAGTAAACTTAAATATAGGTATCTTCAAGTAAAAAAAATATCTATAGTGAATAATCTTCTCATAATAATGAAGAACTTTAGTAGCTTACTGTAAAGACTGATGTAATCCAAGATATTCAGCAATTTATAGCCTATGGTGCATTTGCTATACTGCCTGGATGCTATACTTCCTCTGTCACCATTTCCTATACTATTCAGTCACAGGAATTCTTTCTGTGATTCACTGAGACTAAGCAGTAGTGGCCAGAGATTTTAGTTTTTCTCCTGGTCTTTAACTAGTCTCTGACAGAGCCAAAAAACTCTTGGCATTTGTAGTTTGACATTAGTCATCTCAATTCTTTGAGGGTGAATTCTTTGAACATAAATTTTGATCATGTTCTCTTTAGCCTGTGCTAAATCTCTTTACTAATAAAGAGAACTTAAGAATTGCCCAACTTTCACATATAAATATGGCTTTGTTGTTCTCCACCAATCACCTTAAAGGCATAATTGTCATTAAATGTATGAAGCAGTTCCATAACATGTTTCCATTATTCTCCATTTAATCTTGTAAAATGAATAAAATACTTTTATAGCACTTATAATATGGAAAATAGGCAAAGATCTCAACTATATCCCTTGGGGATATCAAAAATCTCTGCTCTTTACCAATGTTTGCTTCACATCAAGAAAATAGATCATCGTGATGAACTACTACAAATCACTCTGCAATCAATACATTGAGCCTCCTGAAGGCAAAGGGAACTCTGTTTACCATTTCTTCCCTCCTTATTTACCTTCTGCCAAATCTCACCTGATTTAAATGAAAATGATCCAGAGTGTGAGTGATGCAGTACTGTGGTGAAGATTAATCATTGTTAGGGGATTTAGGCTTGAATCAGTGTTGGAGATTGCTTGTTGGGCTATCTTGGGCAAGTTTCATGGTTTCTTTAAGCCTCAGTTTCAGAAGCCCTACATCAGGCATGACGGCAATGCCATCTCAGTTTTATATTAAAAATAAAAATGAAACATTACATCCATGTCTTTCAGCACCCTCAAGAAATATTAGCTATTATTTAAAATTCTTTCTTTTTTTAGAACACTTCTGCAGTTACAAGATATAAGATGCTAATAGTCCATGAGCAAAGATTAGAGAAAAGGTGATTCTATTTACACTTAAGCTAAAGTATGCAAAAAATTAAACATAGTCAAAGATAACATGTAGCAATAGCCACTCAAGTGGATCCATAAAGAATTAAGCATTGATTTGATGGCATAAATGTAGTTTCTGGTGGATGGCAGTGGTGACAGCAGTGGTGGTAGTGGTAGGCATGATGATATGAGCATCTGAGAAGAAACAGCATGAACAATTTACCTGAACAGAATTACATCTCTAAAGTCTTCAGAGATTTCAATAAGACTCAGAAAATTTTCCTGGGATTTAACATAGAAATAACACATCAAGATTTTAGCTAAGCTAGTCCATGATATTGCTGACTTAGCATCCATTTTCTTTGGCTAAGCAGCCTGTGGAGGTCTTAAACTGACACTGGTCTCCTTGGGCAAGTGCTTGGCCTAGACAAAAGCCCTCAGAGCCACAAGCAAATGTGAGTTAATGTGAGTTAATGTGAGTTACTGACAGGACTGCCCAACAGTGCCTTCTGCCTCCCTTATCCTTGTGCTGCCCTTTCTATAAAACCCCCATGCAGATGACCAAACCGTGCTCTTTTTTGGTTTGAATTAACCAATCCAGCCTTAGATCAGGAACTTTAAAACACTCCACCCACTGACCCTAAGAAAAGCATGTGCCCCTGCTCCTGCTTCTCTTTCTGCCTGTTCTCTGCCTTGACAACCCCTCCCCCCCCCCCCCCCCCCCCCGCCCCACCGTGGTTCTGTGAGGCAGAGCATGTACCTCCTCGGGACTTCTGAATAATAAACTTCTCTATTTTAATTTCCCTTGTGGTCCATTGTTAGACCATTGAACTGTGGCTCACCACCTATAGCCCCCCGTGCTCCCTTAACCAATGTTAGTTTGGGGCGCCTGGGTGGCTCAGTCGGTTAAGCATTCAACTCTTGATTTGGTTAGGTCATGGTCTCAGGTCATGACATCGAGCACTGCATCAGGCTCTGCACTGAGCATGGAATCTGCTTAAGATTCTCTCCCACCTCCAGCCCATTCCCTCCCCGTCCCTCATTTGCTCCCTCTTTCAAAAAAAAAAAAAAGTTAGCAAAGCTATAATACCTCAACAAAACCATGATTCCAGTTGTGTGTGGTTCACTATGAGGAAATAGAAAGGATGAAAACTTGAAGCAGAAAACCATGCAGTATCACAGTCAGCTTGAAAAAATGGCAGGCATTGTTTTATAGATGAGAATTTGACAATTTAAAAAGCATTTTCTCTTGGTTTTGCGTGGATTATTTGGTATTATCTAAATCTCCGCATATTTTTTAAATTGAGTGTTCCCATTTTAAAGATAAGATGGCCAAGAGATGCAATATATCCTGATTTAACTACAAAAGCCACTTCTGTATTTGACACAGCAACTGCTTTTCCTTTAGTTTCTCTTGGGTATTATAAGTAATATTACAATATGAACTATAAAGAAGGTTGGAATGAGGAAGGGCCAAATAACTGCTAGCAAACAACTAAAGGAGAAAATAACCAGGGAAAAGACAAAGATTCTTCAGAGATGACACGATATAAGAAAACAAGTCTCCGGGCTTCTCAGAGAGCATGGTTTTGATTTTTAATGCTTTTGCCATAAAACTGTAACTTCCCCTAAGAAACTATTCTTATCCTATTGATATTAAAGCAATATAATACTTAGCTTAAAATTACTCAGCTGGGCCTTGTACTCAGTTCTATATCTTGAAAGGGATAAATACTTACTTCCTTTGTTGAATAGAAATAAAAATATGGAATACAATTCAGGCCACAAGGTGCTGTCTTAAAGAGTGTGAAGCATCTGTTTTTTCTTCAATCGTTCAGTGAAAATATTCCTGCACAGCTACAATTTATGACATGTAACCTTATATAATATATAACATTTTAACTTTATAATGATCTTTAAAATTTATATTCAAAGGTGCTCTTATGCCAATCGGAACAACATGAACCCATGTTCAGTTTCCCCTGATACTGGTAAGGTCTGGAGGAGGGCAAGTATTCTACAGTCCTATGATTAGGTCTGTGTTTTGGTGAGCCTGTACCCCTGGGCTCTGCTATTCACTACTCCATACCTCCCGTCCTCCCTCCTGCGTAGGTGAGACAGAGTGATTAGAGGGGCCTGGAGTTGGGTATTTCCTTCTTGCTCGGGTAGATTAAGCTCTGATAAGACTCCAGCAGTTTAGGATCCGGTTAAATAGTTCCTTCTAAAGCCAGGCCTCATTTAGAAGGACAGATGTTCTGAAGTATTTCAAAATGGTTCCTTTTCCCCTCACCCTGCCAGAAGCAAGGGGGAAATTTTTGTCTGATATTCACTGTGAAGACTAGTAGAACTCCTGGATATAACACTCGCTATGATTGGGTCCCCTGGAGTTTTTAATCCTCAGAGTTGTCTACACTGAGGCTTCAGCAGTTGGCCAATTACATCTGAGGTTTTCCTGCCCTGACACTCATTTCTGCAGAGTTTCTGCTCCAGTAAGTTGCGATCCTCTGTCTGCCTGTCTGCCTCTCCAACTCCTGGTGCTGCAGCTTGCTATGTGACCACATTTCTCTGAGGGATCTTAGAAGACTTACTGCTTTTTCATTTTGTTCGATTTCTTTACTTGTTGTTACAACAAGTGAATTCTAAGATAGTTATATGCTAGACCAGAAACTTGAAGTCAAGGCTGGAGGAATTTTGAAGGGCGTAATAGAGAAAGCCTAAATCTTTAGTAAAAATCTAGAATTCTAGGGTGCTGTCACTAAGGGCCCAAAAGGACATGAGGAAAACATTCTTGAAATTGGCAGAGAGAGATGGCTGTCAGGTAGTCACAGATAGCTTAGAAATGTTGCTTCCTGGGGTACTTGGGTTAGCTCAGTTGGTTAAGCATCCAACTCATGATTTCAGCTCAGGTCATGATCTTATGGGTCCTGAAATCAAGATCCACACTAGGCTCCATGTTCAGTGGGGGGTATGCCTGGAATTTTCCCTCACTCTCTCCCTCTGCCCCTTCCTCTAATCTCTCTCTCTCTCTCTCTCTCTCTCTCTCTGTGTGTGTGTGTGTGTATGTGTGTGTGTCTCAAATAAACAAATAAATATTTAAAAACTGGAAACATTGCCTCCTGCAGTCATGTGGAAAACAGCATGTATAAACGATGTTTAGACATAGAGGGGAGAATTCCAAGCAAAGTGTTAAAGGTTCTTCCTGCTTATAGGGATGTTTTTGGAACCAATGGCAGGACTGTATAATTAAATGAAGCACAAACCCTCAGAATATTAGAGCAAAACTATGGATTTTCTGTAGACAATTTCCCTCCTTTTAGAAATATCTTTGGCTTTGTGACCAGGCCTTTGTAGAGACTGATTGCTTGACCATAGATCATAACTATATCATGTAACCTGAACTGCCTGTCATGAACTAGATGTTGTCTCCCCACCAAGTCATAAGACTGGAACACAGCAGCACTCCGTCATCAAATAAAAGTGGTATATATGAGGTCAGACTCAAACAGATCCTGAATGCACAAGTAAGCTGCACGAGGAAGTAGCCATCTATGGCCCCCACCCCTGATATATTGCCTTTTCTCTCTTACAGTCAACACCTATGACTTCATGAGAAGTTCCCTATGACCAGTTTACTGAGGAAATAAACTCGAATCTGTTTACTGGATGGTACAGATACCACCTGAGAATCAATCATTACAGTCCTTCATTCCCACTCTGAGATAACTGAATAATAGTGGTAAAGGGAAATCGTCAAAGTGGGGGGGGAGTTCAGGCAGCTCATTTAAAAAATAAATAAATAAATAAATAAATAAATAAATAAATAAATAAAGGACGCCTGGGTGGCTCAGAGGCTGACTGTTTGTCTGCCTTTGGCCTAGGGTGTGATACTGGAGTCCCGGGATCGAAGCCCCCATTGGGCTCCCTGCATGGAGTCTGCTTCTCCCTCTGCCTGTGTCTCTGGCTCTCTCTCTCTCTCTTTCTCTCTGTCTCTCATGAATAAATAAATAAAAAATCTTTAAAAAAATACCCAGCACATTTGTTATTAATTTTGGATAGGGATACATATTGATATCAATTCATA